>NW_023397496.1:0-259755 GCF_004126475.2 Phyllostomus discolor
GTCCTTGGAGTTCCTTTCCATGTCCATCTCCCTGTTCATTGTAGTTGTTGTGGTGTCCTTTTTGACTTGAATTTCCAGGTGTCCTCCCCTCTGTCTTGTACTTTCAAGTTCCACACACAGCATTTCCGAGTGTCTTCACGAGCATGCCTCCTTCTTGTGATTCCCAGACCAAATGCCGCCTTTGGTTTGGATTGACATTTTCCTTGCCCTCAGGGCTCGGAATCCCATCCTCTTCTTCTAAGGAATGTGGAATAACTTCCTAGTCTGGAAGCCTTTTTGGCCTTAGGGTGCTATACTGTCTAAGACATTTTGCTCATCTTTTGGGGATGGCAAGGGTTACCCTTTGTTACCAGCGTTTCCAAGTCACATTGTCGCCGGCCTCGGATTCTGGGATGCCTTGTCCCCCTGCTGGGTTGCCGCTCTGAGTGCCTGTATGGTGGTGATTTTCATGTCAGCCCCTGTGAGCAGTGTCAGAAATCTGGAATCGCATCCCAGTGTGGTGAAGGTGCCCAGCTCTGTCCCTTTGTTGCAGAACTGTTCGATTCCATGGATTTTTCTCCAGTCCAAGAGCTTTGACCCCTTGTGTGGTGTGTGAGGAGAATGGCCGAGCTCTAGCAGGTCTGAATCCCCTCGACCTGCTCTTGCAGTCCCTTGTGGTTTGTCTCCTTACTCTGGGGCTTTGTAGATTGAGTCCTTTCTACCCCGTGTTCCACATTCCATCCCGAGTTTCTCTGAGTTCCCACTTCCATTCTCTTGTTGCTGGGTTTCCAATTCCATCTCTTTGTTCACTGGCATCTGTCGTTCAGTGGTTCGTGCTTGGCATCTGATGCTCCACCTCCTTCTCCCTGGCTTTCGGAGCTCCTCCGTGTTTCAGCACCTGTCAGATCCATGCCTTCTTCTCAGGATTCCGTGTGCCTTACGTTTCATGGCGACAAGACTTCCATTCCCTTTTTCTCATGGTTCTTTCAAACCTCTCTACTCTCCGTAGTGCCCTTTCGTGACCCTTGTTGTTTGAGTATCACATGCCCTCCAAATGTTCGATGGCTCCTTCCATTTCTACCTTGGTCCTCGTGCTACACAGTTCCTTGGTTTGGTGTTGCTTTAGGAACTCTGGTCTCCTACTCTTCGTAGTTCTAATAGCCACGACCAGCTGTACAGAGTCCTGAGTTCCATGCCCTTGCGTTGGGTTCCTGAGAAACTTTTCAGGGTTCTTAGGTTTTCACGTACCACCGCCCATCCTTTTATCAGGTGTCCTAGTTCCTTCATGGTTTGCCTCAGTTGCTCACTCTCCCACCGTTGTTGTTGTGCAGCACGTCCCATGCCCTTTTCGGCAGCCTACTGCACAAGGGTGCTCTTTGTGGGATTCCCTTGCCGATCCCCTTCTTTTCAGGACTCAGAGTTGCATTGCCTGCTTCTGGAACTTTCCATTTGCTAACCTTTGTCCCAGGACAGTGGTTCACCCCATTGCTTTTCCGTCTCCTCATTTTCTCCTCTTGCTGGCTCACTGAGTTCAGGACCTTTGATGCTCCCCTTCTCCTAACAGTCACCTGGTTTGGGGGATGGACAATTGATTTCCTCTCATTGTGGATTGATGGAGTTCCATTCCCTTGCTTGTGGTTCTGCTTCTCACCCCAAAGGTCTCTGAATTCGATGTTTGAGGCCCTTGTGTTTGGGTTTCTCTGTGCATTTGTGTTCAGGGTCCAGTGAGTCCTCGTACCTTGCACTTGCAATTTCACATGTTTCCGCCTTTCCCTTGCGCCATTCCAGTTCAACCTCATTTGGAAGTGCTTACGTCCATCTCCTTCGCGTGCGACTGTCCCCGTTGTCCTTGCCTCGCGCACCCGGTTCCTATCTTCGAAGCCCGGTGTCGGAGCTGCCTCTCCTGTGTCATCGGATTTCGGGAAATGCCCTCATGCTCTCCATGTAAGGTTCCCTCGTGTTGCTCCGGTGATTCCCGGATTCATCCCGATGGTCTCGAGGTGTGCACTTCACCCCCTTGCGGCGGGCATTCCCAGTGCTATTCTCTTCCCTTTAGGGTTCTTACCGGGAATCCCCTCTTCTCGGCTTCCTACTGCCGTAGCCTTCCTCTTGGCCAACTCAATGTGCTCAACTGCTCCTTGCCTGAACTTCAATGATGTGACCTCCGTCTAGTACGATGTCTGGATATCAGTCTTCTCCCCTTGGAATTGTCCATTCCAAAGCATGCCGGCAAGACGTGCGGTTCCCACCTGCTCCTTGCGATTTCGAAGTCAACTTTCTTGTCCCTGCCCTTCTCAGCCTCATGACCTCGGCTTCTTCGTTTCGAATTGCTAAGAGTCCTTCTCGGGTTAGAGGGAATCATGCCAGGGTTCATGGTGTTTTCAGTGGCATCCCAGTGATGTCTGGGTTCACATTCTGTCACCGTCCTGTTCGAATTTCATGGCCATCTCCTTGGTGCCTGGAATTTGGGGTCCATGTCCACGCCTTGGTATTTGGGAATTCTGCTATTGTTCTTATGGGGTCGCGTGCCATCCACAGTTTCTATACTTGTGAGTTCCATCCCGTGTCCTTGGGTTCCATCGTTCTGCCCCATTCTTGGGGAATTCCTTTTCCACATTTTTCTCGCTTCGTTCCCAATGAGCTCTCTGTTCTGAGATTCGGACTACGTTCTCTTTGTGCAACGGGTATCACTTTTCCTCCGCAACTTCCCTGCCTTCGGATATCCACAGTATTGCTCTCCTGGCCGTGGATTCCATTCTTGTGTCGGTGCACTTTCGAGTTCTGTGTTTTGTTCGGGCAGTTTGTCCACCCTTGACCTTGTTTTCAGAGCTCTGTGTTCCACTCCCAAGGTCCTGGTTTTCTGGGTTAGTTCCCCTTTCTCTTGGGGCTGTGAAGTACCACCTTGTTGTTGTCAGAGATCGAGTTCCACCCCCACCGTGTGTGTATTCTGAGACTCACTCCTCTGTGGGAGCGCTACGGCTTCCACGCACACGTTGTCCGGTGCGCGAAAACTGGCTGGTTTCTTGGGATTCGCAGTTCTTCCTCCTGGTCACCATCCCCCCGGTTTCATTCTTTTTTGGTATGGGCATCCAGATCGGACGCTTTGGCTAGGAATTGTGGGTGGCGTGTCATTTATCTCGCACTCCCCAGGTGCATGTCCTTTCTACGGGATTGCAGTTCTCTGGCACTGGTGCTCCTCGTCTGGATCACATGCTCTTCTCCTTAGAGGTGCGAGTACCTAAGCGGTGCTGCTGGGCTATCTATTTACCCCTTCTGGATGCCCGCGTTCTGAGTGCAGAAGAGTGATCTCAGTGCTCGGAATTCCACTGCCTTAAAGTTCTTTTCCATGTGCATCTCGCTTTTCAGTGTACTTTGTGGTGTCCTTTTGGACTTGAATTTCCAGGTTTCCTCCCCTTTGTCTTGCGCTTTCATGTTCCACAACACAGCATTCCCGTGTGTGTTGATGTCCGTGCCACGTTCTTGTGAATCCCTGGTCCATTCTCCGCCTGTGGTGTGGAGTGACATTTCCCTTGCCCTCAGGGTGAGGAATCCCACCCTCTTCATCTTGGGGTGGCGGAAGAGCTTCCTCAGCCTTGTAGCCTTCTTTGCCTTATGCTGCTATATTGTGGTTGACATTTTGCTCATCTTTTGGGGATGGCAAGGGTTACCCTTTGTTACCAGCGTTTCCAAGTCACATTGTCGCCGGCCTCGGATTCTGGGATGCCTTGTCCCCCTGCTGGGTTGCCGCTCTGAGTGCCTGTATGGTGGTGATTTTCATGTCAGCCCCTGTGAGCAGTGTCAGAAATCTGGAATCGCATCCCAGTGTGGTGAAGGTGCCCAGCTCTGTCCCTTTGTTGCAGAACTGTTCGATTCCATGGATTTTTCTCCAGTCCAAGAGCTTTGACCCCTTGTGTGGTGTGTGAGGAGAATGGCCGAGCTCTAGCAGGTCTGAATCCCCTCGACCTGCTCTTGCAGTCCCTTGTGGTTTGTCTCCTTACTCTGGGGCTTTGTAGATTGAGTCCTTTCTACCCCGTGTTCCACATTCCATCCCGAGTTTCTCTGAGTTCCCACTTCCATTCTCTTGTTGCTGGGTTTCCAATTCCATCTCTTTGTTCACTGGCATCTGTCGTTCAGTGGTTCGTGCTTGGCATCTGATGCTCCACCTCCTTCTCCCTGGCTTTCGGAGCTCCTCCGTGTTTCAGCACCTGTCAGATCCATGCCTTCTTCTCAGGATTCCGTGTGCCTTACGTTTCATGGCGACAAGACTTCCATTCCCTTTTTCTCATGGTTCTTTCAAACCTCTCTACTCTCCGTAGTGCCCTTTCGTGACCCTTGTTGTTTGAGTATCACATGCCCTCCAAATGTTCGATGGCTCCTTCCATTTCTACCTTGGTCCTCGTGCTACACAGTTCCTTGGTTTGGTGTTGCTTTAGGAACTCTGGTCTCCTACTCTTCATAGTTCTAATAGCCACGACCAGCTGTACAGAGTCCTGAGTTCCATGCCCTTGCGTTGGGTTCCTGAGAAACTTTTCAGGGTTCTTAGGTTTTCACGTACCACCGCCCATCCTTTTATCAGGTGTCCTAGTTCCTTCATGGTTTGCCTCAGTTGCTCACTCTCCCACCGTTGTTGTTGTGCAGCACGTCCCATGCCCTTTTCGGCAGCCTACTGCACAAGGGTGCTCTTTGTGGGATTCCCTTGCCGATCCCCTTCTTTTCAGGACTCAGAGTTGCATTGCCTGCTTCTGGAACTTTCCATTTGCTAACCTTTGTCCCAGGACAGTGGTTCACCCCATTGCTTTTCCGTCTCCTCATTTTCTCCTCTTGCTGGCTCACTGAGTTCAGGACCTTTGATGCTCCCCTTCTCCTAACAGTCACCTGGTTTGGGGGATGGACAATTGATTTCCTCTCATTGTGGATTGATGGAGTTCCATTCCCTTGCTTGTGGTTCTGCTTCTCACCCCAAAGGTCTCTGAATTCGATGTTTGAGGCCCTTGTGTTTGGGTTTCTCTGTGCATTTGTGTTCAGGGTCCAGTGAGTCCTCGTACCTTGCACTTGCAATTTCACATGTTTCGCCTTTCCCTTGCGCCATTCCAGTTCAACCTCATTTGGAAGTGCTTACGTCCATCTCCTTCGCGTGCGACTGTCCCCGTTGTCCTTGCCTCGCGCACCCGGTTCCTATCTTCGAAGCCCGGTGTCGGAGCTGCCTCTCCTGTGTCATCGGATTTCGGGAAATGCCCTCATGCTCTCCATGTAAGGTTCCCTCGTGTTGCTCCGGTGATTCCCGGATTCATCCCGATGGTCTCGAGGTGTGCACTTCACCCCCTTGCGGCGGGCATTCCCAGTGCTATTCTCTTCCCTTTAGGGTTCTTACCGGGAATCCCCTCTTCTCGGCTTCCTACTGCCGTAGCCTTCCTCTTGGCCAACTCAATGTGCTCAACTGCTCCTTGCCTGAACTTCAATGATGTGACCTCCGTCTAGTACGATGTCTGGATATCAGTCTTCTCCCCTTGGAATTGTCCATTCCAAAGCATGCCGGCAAGACGTGCGGTTCCCACCTGCTCCTTGCGATTTCGAAGTCAACTTTCTTGTCCCTGCCCTTCTCAGCCTCATGACCTCGGCTTCTTCGTTTCGAATTGCTAAGAGTCCTTCTCGGGTTAGAGGGAATCATGCCAGGGTTCATGGTGTTTTCAGTGGCATCCCAGTGATGTCTGGGTTCACATTCTGTCACCGTCCTGTTCGAATTTCATGGCCATCTCCTTGGTGCCTGGAATTTGGGGTCCATGTCCACGCCTTGGTATTTGGGAATTCTGCTATTGTTCTTATGGGGTCGCGTGCCATCCACAGTTTCTATACTTGTGAGTTCCATCCCGTGTCCTTGGGTTCCATCGTTCTGCCCCATTCTTGGGGAATTCCTTTTCCACATTTTTCTCGCTTCGTTCCCAATGAGCTCTCTGTTCTGAGATTCGGACTACGTTCTCTTTGTGCAACGGGTATCACTTTTCCTCCGCAACTTCCCTGCCTTCGGATATCCACAGTATTGCTCTCCTGGCCGTGGATTCCATTCTTGTGTCGGTGCACTTTCGAGTTCTGTGTTTTGTTCGGGCAGTTTGTCCACCCTTGACCTTGTTTTCAGAGCTCTGTGTTCCACTCCCAAGGTCCTGGTTTTCTGGGTTAGTTCCCCTTTCTCTTGGGGCTGTGAAGTACCACCTTGTTGTTGTCAGAGATCGAGTTCCACCCCCACCGTGTGTGTATTCTGAGACTCACTCCTCTGTGGGAGCGCTACGGCTTCCACGCACACGTTGTCCGGTGCGCGAAAACTGGCTGGTTTCTTGGGATCCGCAGTTCTTCCTCCTGGTCACCATCCCCCCGGTTTCATTCTTTTATGGTATGGGCATCCAGATCGGACGCTTTGGCCGGGAATTGTGGGTGGCGTGTCATTTATCTCGCACTCCCCAGGTGCATGTCCTTTCTACGGGATGGCAGTTCTCTGGCACTGGTGCTCCTCGTCTGGATCACATGCTCTTCCCCTTAGAGGTGCGAGTGCCTAAGCGGTGCTCCTGGGCTATCTATTTACCCCTTCTGGATGCCTGCGTTCTGTGTGCAGAAGAGTGATCTCAGGGTTCGGAATTCCACTGCCTTCAAGTTCTTTTCCATGCGCATCTCGCTTTTCAGTGTTGTTTGTGGTGTACATCTGGACTTGAATTTCCCGGTTTCCTCCCCTTTGTCTTGCGCTGTCATGTTCCACAACACAGCATTCCCGTGTGTCTTGACGTCCGTGCCTCGTTCTTGCGAATCCCAGGTCCATTCTCCGCCTGGGGTGTGGAGTGCCATTTCCCTTGCCCTCAGGGCGAGGAATCCCACCCTCTTCATCTTGGGATGGCGGAATAGCTTCCTCAGCCTTGTAGCCTTCTTTGCCTTATGCTGCTCTCTTGTGGTTGACATTTTTCTCATGGTTTTGGGATGGCAAGGGTTACCCTTCGATCCTAGCGTTTCCAAGTTACATTGTCGCCGGCCTCGGATTCTGGGATGCCTTGTCCCCCTGCTGGGTGGCGGCTTTGAGTGCCTTTTTCGTGGTGAGTTTCATGTCAGCCCCTGTGAGCAGTGTCAGAAATCCGGAATCGCATCCCAGTGTGGTGAAGGTGCCCAGCTCTGTCCCTTTGTTCGATTCCATGGATTTTTCTCCAGTCCAAGAGCGTTGACCCCTTGTGTGGTGTGTGAGGAGAATGGCCCAGCCATGGCAGGTCTGAATCCCCTCAGCCTGCTCTTGCAGTCCCTTGTGGTTTGTCTCCTTACTCCGGGGCTTTGTAGATTGAGTCCTTTGTACCCCGTGTTCCACATTCCGTCCCGAGTTTCTCTGAGTTCCGACGGCCATTCTCTTGTTGCTGGGTTTCCAATTCCGTCTCTTTGTTCACTGGCATCTCTCGTTCAGCGGTTCGTGCTTGGCATTTGAGGTTCCCCCTCCTTCTCCTTGGCTTTCGGAGCTCCTCCGTGTTCCAGCACTTGCCACATCCATGCCTTCTTCTCAGGATTCCGTCTTCCTTACGGGTCGTGGCGACAACACTTCCATTCCCTTTTCCTCATGGTTCTTTCAAGTCTCCCGAGTCTCCGCATTGCACCTTCGTGACCCTTGTTGTTTGAGCATCCCATGCCCTCCGAATGTTCGATGGCTCCTTCCATTTATACCCTGGTCCCCGTGCTACACAGTTCCTGGTTTTGGTGTTGCTTTAAGCACTCTGGTCTCCTACTCCTCCTCGTTCTAATATCCACGACCCGCTGTGCAGGGTCCTGAGTTCCATGCCCTTGCGTTGGATTCCTGAGAAACTTTTCAGGGTTCTTAGGTTTTCACGTACCACCGCCCATCCTTTTATCAGGTGTCCTAGTTCCTCCCTGGTTTGCCTCAGTTGCTCACTCTCCCACCGTTGTTGTTGTGCAGCGCGTCCCATGCCCTTTTCGGCAGCCTACTGCACAAGGGTGCTCTTTGTGGGATTCCCTTGCCGATCCCCTTCTTTTCAGGACTCAGAGTTGCATTGCCTGCTTCTGGACCTTTCCCTCTGCTAACCTTTGTCCCAGGACCGTGTTTCACCCCATTGCTTTTCCGTCTCCTCATTTTCTCCTCTTGCTGGCTCACTGAGTTCAGGACCTTTGATGCTCCCCTTCTCCTAACAGTCACCTGGTTTGGGGGATGGCCCATTGATTTCCTCTCATTTTGGATTGATGGAGTTCCATTCCCTTGCTTGTGGTTCTGCTTCTCACCCCAAAGGTCTCTGAATTCGCTCTTTGATGCCCTTGTGTTTGGGTTTCTCTGTGCATTTGTGTTCAGGGTCCAGTGAGTCCTCGTACCTTGCACTTGCAATTTCACATGATTTCGCCTTTCCCTTGCGCCATTCCAGTTCAACCTCATTTGGAAGTGCTTACGTCCATCTCTTTCGCGTGCGACTGTCCCCGTTTTCCTTGCCTTGCGCACCCGGTTTCCATCTCCGATGCCCGGTGTCGGAGCTGCCTCTCCTGTGTCTTCGGATTTCGGGAAATGCCCTCATGCTCTCCATCGAACTTGCCCTCGTGTTGCTCCGGTGATTCCCGGATTCATCCCGATGGTCTGGACGTGTGGATTTCACCCCCTTGCGGCGGGGATTCCCAGTGCTATTCTCTTCCCTTTAGGGTTCTTACCGGGAATCCCCTCTTCTCGGCTTCCTCCTGCCGTAGCCTTCCTCTTGGCCAACTCAATGTGCTCAACTGCTCCTTGCCTGAACTTCAATGATTTCACCTCCGTCTAGTACGATGTCTGGATATCAGCCTTCTCCCCTTGGAATTGTCCATTCCAAAGCATGCCGGCAAGACGTGCGGTTCCCACCTGCTCCTTGCGATTTCGAAGTCAACTTTCTTGTCCCTGCTCTTCTCAGCCTCATGACCTCGGTTTCATCATTTCCAATCGCTAAGAGTCCTTCTCGGGTTAGAGGGAATCATGCCAGTGTTCATGGTGTTTTCAGTTGCATCCCAGGGATGTCTGGGTTCACATTCTATCACCGTCCTGTTCGAATTTCATGGCCATCTCCTTGGTGCCTGGAATTTGGGGTCCATCTCCACGCCTTGGTATTTGGGAATTCTCCTATTGTTCTTAGGAGGCCGCGTGCCATCCACAGTTTCTATACTTGTGAGTTCCATCCCGTGTCCTTGGGTTCCATCGTTCTGCCCCATTCTTGGGGAATTCCTTTTCCACATTTTTCTCGCTCCGTTCCCAATGAGCTCTCTGTTCTGAGACTCGGACTACGTGCTCTTTGTGCAACGGGTACCACTTTTCCTCCGCAATTTCCCTGCCTTCGGATATCCACAGTATTGCTCTTCCGGCCGTGGATCCCATTCTTGTGTCGGTGCACTTTCGAGTTCTGTGGTTTGTCCTGGCAGTTTGTCCACCCTTGACCTTGTTTTCAGAGCTCTGTGTTCCACTCCCAAGGTCCTGGTTTTCTGGGTTCGTTCCCCTTTCTCTTGGGGGTGTGAGGTACCACCTTGTTGTTGTCAGAGATCGAGTTCCACCCCCACAGTGTGTGTATATTGAGATTCATTCCTCTGTGGGAGCGCTATGGCTTCCATGCACACGTTGTCCGCTGTGCGGAAACTGGCTGGCTTCTTGGGATCCGCAGTTCTTCCTCCTGGTCACCATCCCCCCGGTTTCATTCTTTTATGGTATGGGCATCCAGATCGGACGCTTTGGCCGGGAATTGTGGGTGGCGTGTCATTTATCTCGCACTCCCCAGGTGCATGTCCTTTCTACGGGATGGCAGTTCTCTGGCACTGGTGCTCCTCGTCTGGATCACATGCTCTTCCCCTTAGAGGTGCGAGTGCCTAAGCGGTGCTCCTGGGCTATCTATTTACCCCTTCTGGATGCCTGCGTTCTGTGTGCAGAAGAGTGATCTCAGTGTTCGGAATTCCACTGCCTTCAAGTTCTTTTCCATGTGCATCTCGCTTTTCAGTGTAGTTTGTGGTGTACTTTTGGACTTGAATTTGCAGGTTTCCTCCCCTTTGTCTTGCGCTTTCATGTTCCACAACACAGCATTCCCGTGTGCCTTGATGTCCGTGCCTCGCTCTTGCGAATCCCAGGTCCATTCTCCGCCTGTGGTGTGGAGTGACATTTCCCTTGCCCTCAGGGCGAGGAATGCCACCCTCTTCATCCTGGGATGGCGGACGAGCTTCCTCAGCCTTGTAGCCTTCTTTGCCTTATGCTGCTATATTGTGGTTGACATTTTTCTCATCTTTTGGGGATGGCAAGGGTGACCCTTTGATACCAGCGTTTCCAGGTTACCTTGTCGCCGGCCTCGGATTCTGGGATGCCTTGTCCCCCTGCTGGGTTGCCGCTCTGAGTGCCTGTATCGTGGTGATGTTCATGTCAGCCCCTGTGAGCAGTGTCAGAAATCCGGAATCGCATCCCAGTGTGGTGCACGTGCCCAGCTCTTTCCCTTGGTTCCAGAACCGTTCGATTCCGTTGATTTTTTCTCCAGTCCAAGAGCTCTGAGCCCTCGTGTGGTATGGGAGGGGAATGGCCGAGCTCTAGCAGGTCTGAATCCCCTCCAACTACTCTTGCGGTCCCTTGTGGCCTGTCTCCTTGCTCCGGGGCTTTGTAGATTGAGTCCTTTCTACCCCGTGTTCCACATTCCATCCCGAGTTTCTCTGAGTTCCGACTTCCATTCTCTTGTTGCTGGGTTTCCAATTCCATCGCTTTGTTGACTGGCATCTGTCCTACAGTGGTTCGTGCTTGGCCTCTGATGCTCCACCTCCTTCTCCCTGGCTTTCGGAGCTCCTCCGTGTTGCAGCACTTGTCAGATCCATGCCTTCTTCTCAGGATTCCGTGTTCCTTCCGTTTCATGGCGACCGAACTTCCATTCCCTTTTTCTCATGGTTCTTTCAAACCTCTCTACTCTCCGCAGTGCCCTTTCGTGACCCTTGTTGTTTGAGTATCACATGCCCTCCAAATGTTCGATGGCTCCTTCCATTTCTACCTTGGTTCTCGTGCTACACAGTTCCTTGTCTTGGTGTTGCTTTAGGAACTCTGGTCTCCTACTCCTCCTCGTTCTAATAGCCACGACCCGCTGTGCAGGGTCCTGAGTTCCATGCCCTTGCGTTGGATTCCTGAGAAACTTTTCAGGGTTCTTAGGTTTTCACGTACCACCGCCCATCCTTTTATCATGTGCCCTAGTTCCTTCGTGATTTGCTTCAGTTGCTCACTCTCCCACCGTTGTTGTTGTGCAGCGCGTCCCATGCCCTTTTCGGCAGCCTACTGCACAGGGGCGCTCTTTGTGGGATTCCCTTGCCGATCCCCTTCTTTGCAGGACTCAGAGTTGCATTGCCTGCTTCTGGACCTTTCCCTCTGCTAACCTTTGTCCCAGGACACTGGTTCACCCCATTGCTTTTCCGTCTCCTCATTTTCTCCACCTGCTGGCTCACTGAGTTCAGGACCTTTGATGCTCCCCTTCTCCTAACAGTCACCTGGTTTGGGGGACGGCCAATTGAGTTCCTCTCATTTTGGATTGATGGAGTTCCATTCCCTTGCTTGTGGTTCTGCTTCTCACCCCAAAGGTCTCTGAATTCTACGCTCGATGCCCTTGTGTTTGGGTTTCTCTGTGCATTTGTGTTCAGGATCCAGTCAGCACTCGTGCCTTGCACTTGCAATTTCACAGGATTTCGCCTTTCCCTTGCGCCCTTCAAGTTCAACCTCATTTGGAAGTGCTTACGTCCATCTCCTTCGCGTGCGACCTGTCCCCGTTTTCCTTGCCTTGCGCACCCGGTTTCCATCTCCGATGCCCGGTGTCGGAGCTGCGTCTCCTGTGTCTTCTGATTTCGGGAAATCCCCTCATGCTCTCCATCGAACTTGCCCTCGTGTTGCTCCGGTGATTCCCGGATTCATCCCGATGGTCTCGAGGTGTGCACTTCACCCCCTTGCGGCGGGCATTCCCAGTGCTATTCTCTTCCCTTTAGGGTTCTTACCGGGAATCCCCTCTTCTCGGCTTCCTACTGTCGTAGCCTTCCTCTTGGCCAACTCAATGTGCTCAACTGCTCCTTGCCTGAACTTCAATGATGTGACCTCCGTCTAGTACGATGTCTGGATATCAGTCTTCTCCCCTTGGAATTGTCCATTCCAAAGCATGCCGGCAAGACGTGCGGTTCCCACCTGCTCCTTGCGATTTCAAAGTCAACTTTCTTGTCCCTGCCCTTCTCAGCCTCATGACCTCGGCTTCTTCATTTCGAATTGCTAAGAGTCCTTCTCGGGTTAGAGGGAATCATGCCAGGGTTCATGGTGTTTTCAGTGGCATCCCAGTGATGTCTGGGTTCACATTCTGTCACCGTCCTGTTCGAATTTCATGGCCATCTCCTTGGTGCCTGGAATTTGGGGTCCATGTCCACGCCTTGGTATTTGGGAATTCTGCTATTGTTCTTATGGGGTCGCGTGCCATCCACAGTTTCTATACTTGTGAGTTCCATCCCGTGTCCTTGGGGTCCATCGTTCTGCCCCATTCTTGGGGAATTCCTTTTCCACATTTTTCTCGCTTCGTTCCCAATGAGCTCTCTGTTCTGAGATTCGGACTACGTTCTCTTTGTGCAACGGGTATCACTTTTCCTCCGCAACTTCCCTGCCTTCGGATATCCACAGTATTGCTCTCCTGGCCGTGGATTCCATTCTTGTGTCGGTGCACTTTCGAGTTCTGTGTTTTGTTCTGGCAGTTTGTCCACCCTTGACCTTGTTTTCAGAGCTCTGTGTTCCACTCCCAAGGTCCTGGTTTTCTGGGTTAGTTCCCCTTTCTCTTGGGGGTGTGAAGTACCACCTTGTTGTCAGAGATCGAGTTCCACCCCCACCGTGTGTGTACTCTGAGACTCACTCCTCTGTGGGAGCGCTACGGCTTCCACGCACACGTTGTCCGGTGCGCGGAAACTGGCTGCTTTCTTGGGATTCGCAGTTCTTCCTCCTGGTCACCATCCCCCCGGTTTCATTCTTTTTTGGTATGGGCATCCAGATCGGACGCCTTGGCTAGGAATTGTGGGTGGCGTGTGATTTATCTCGCACTCCCCAGGTGCATGTCCTTTCTACGGGATTGCAGTTCTCTGGCACTGGTGCTCCTCGTCTGGATCACATGCTCTTCTCCTTAGAGGTGCGAGTACCTAAGCGGTGCTGCTGGGCTATCCATTTTCCCCTTCTGGATGCCCGCGTTAAGAGTGCAGAAGAGTGATCTCAGTGCTCGGAATTCCACTGCCTTAAAGTTCTTTTCCATGTGCATCTCGCTTTTCAGTGTACTTTGTGGTGTACTTTTGGACTTGAATTTCCAGGTTTCCTCCCCTTCGTCTTGCGCTTTCATGTTCCACAACTCAGCATTCCCGTGTGTGTTGATGTCCGTGCCACGTTCTTGCGAATCCCTGGTCCATTCTCCGCGCGTGGTGTGGAGTGCCATTTCCCTTGCCCTCAGGGCGAGGAATCCCACCCTCTTCATCTTGGGATGGCGGAAGAGCTTCCTCAGCCTTGTAGCCTTCTTTGCCTTATGCTGCTATATTGTGGTTGACATTTTGCTCATCTTTTGGGGATGGCAAGGGTTACCCTTTGTTACCAGCGTTTCCAAGTCACATTGTCGCCGGCCTCGGATTCTGGGATGCCTTGTCCCCCTGCTGGGTTGCCGCTCTGAGTGCCTGTATGGTGGTGATTTTCATGTCAGCCCCTGTGAGCAGTGTCAGAAATCCGGAATCGCATCCCAGTGTGGTGAAGGTGCCCAGCTCTGTCCCTTTGTTGCAGAACTGTTCGATTCCATGGATTTTTCTCCAGTCCAAGAGCTTTGACCCCTTGTGTGGTGTGTGAGGAGAATGGCCGAGCTCTAGCAGGTCTGAATCCCCTCAACCTGCTCTTGCAGTCCCTTGTGGTTTGTCTCCTTACTCTGGGGCTTTGTAGATTGAGTCCTTTCTACCCCGTGTTCCACATTCCATCCCGAGTTTCTCTGAGTTCCCACTTCCATTCTCTTGTTGCTGGGTTTCCAATTCCATCTCTTTGTTCACTGGCATCTGTCGTTCAGTGGTTCGTGCTTGGCATCTGATGCTCCACCTCCTTCTCCCTGGCTTTCGGAGCTCCTCCGTGTTTCAGCACCTGTCAGATCCATGCCTTCTTCTCAGGATTCCGTGTGCCTTACGTTTCATGGCGACAAGACTTCCATTCCCTTTTTCTCATGGTTCTTTCAAACCTCTCTACTCTCCGTAGTGCCCTTTCGTGACCCTTGTTGTTTGAGTATCACATGCCCTCCAAATGTTCGATGGCTCCTTCCATTTCTACCTTGGTCCTCGTGCTACACAGTTCCTTGGTTTGGTGTTGCTTTAGGAACTCTGGTCTCCTACTCTTCATAGTTCTAATAGCCACGACCAGCTGTACAGAGTCCTGAGTTCCATGCCCTTGCGTTGGGTTCCTGAGAAACTTTTCAGGGTTCTTAGGTTTTCACGTACCACCGCCCATCCTTTTATCAGGTGTCCTAGTTCCTTCATGGTTTGCCTCAGTTGCTCACTCTCCCACCGTTGTTGTTGTGCAGCACGTCCCATGCCCTTTTCGGCAGCCTACTGCACAAGGGTGCTCTTTGTGGGATTCCCTTGCCGATCCCCTTCTTTTCAGGACTCAGAGTTGCATTGCCTGCTTCTGGAACTTTCCATTTGCTAACCTTTGTCCCAGGACAGTGGTTCACCCCATTGCTTTTCCGTCTCCTCATTTTCTCCTCTTGCTGGCTCACTGAGTTCAGGACCTTTGATGCTCCCCTTCTCCTAACAGTCACCTGGTTTGGGGGATGGACAATTGATTTCCTCTCATTGTGGATTGATGGAGTTCCATTCCCTTGCTTGTGGTTCTGCTTCTCACCCCAAAGGTCTCTGAATTCGATGTTTGAGGCCCTTGTGTTTGGGTTTCTCTGTGCATTTGTGTTCAGGGTCCAGTGAGTCCTCGTACCTTGCACTTGCAATTTCACATGTTTTCGCCTTTCCCTTGCGCCATTCCAGTTCAACCTCATTTGGAAGTGCTTACGTCCATCTCCTTCGCGTGCGACTGTCCCCGTTGTCCTTGCCTCGCGCACCCGGTTCCTATCTTCGAAGCCCGGTGTCGGAGCTGCCTCTCCTGTGTCATCGGATTTCGGGAAATGCCCTCATGCTCTCCATGTAAGGTTCCCTCGTGTTGCTCCGGTGATTCCCGGATTCATCCCGATGGTCTCGAGGTGTGCACTTCACCCCCTTGCGGCGGGCATTCCCAGTGCTATTCTCTTCCCTTTAGGGTTCTTACCGGGAATCCCCTCTTCTCGGCTTCCTACTGTCGTAGCCTTCCTCTTGGCCAACTCAATGTGCTCAACTGCTCCTTGCCTGAACTTCAATGATGTGACCTCCGTCTAGTACGATGTCTGGATATCAGTCTTCTCCCCTTGGAATTGTCCATTCCAAAGTATGCCGGCAAGACGTGCGGTTCCCACCTGCTCCTTGCGATTTCAAAGTCAACTTTCTTGTCCCTGCCCTTCTCAGCCTCATGACCTCGGCTTCTTCATTTCGAATTGCTAAGAGTCCTTCTCGGGTTAGAGGGAATCATGCCAGGGTTCATGGTGTTTTCAGTGGCATCCCAGTGATGTCTGGGTTCACATTCTGTCACCGTCCTGTTCGAATTTCATGGCCATCTCCTTGGTGCCTGGAATTTGGGGTCCATGTCCACGCCTTGGTATTTGGGAATTCTGCTATTGTTCTTATGGGGTCGCGTGCCATCCACAGTTTCTATACTTGTGAGTTCCATCCCGTGTCCTTGGGGTCCATCGTTCTGCCCCATTCTTGGGGAATTCCTTTTCCACATTTTTCTCGCTTCGTTCCCAATGAGCTCTCTGTTCTGAGATTCGGACTACGTTCTCTTTGTGCAACGGGTATCACTTTTCCTCCGCAACTTCCCTGCCTTCGGATATCCACAGTATTGCTCTCCTGGCCGTGGATTCCATTCTTGTGTCGGTGCACTTTCGAGTTCTGTGTTTTGTTCTGGCAGTTTGTCCACCCTTGACCTTGTTTTCAGAGCTCTGTGTTCCACTCCCAAGGTCCTGGTTTTCTGGGTTAGTTCCCCTTTCTCTTGGGGGTGTGAAGTACCACCTTGTTGTCAGAGATCGAGTTCCACCCCCACCGTGTGTGTACTCTGAGACTCACTCCTCTGTGGGAGCGCTACGGCTTCCACGCACACGTTGTCCGGTGCGCGGAAACTGGCTGCTTTTTTGGGGTTCGCAGTTCTTCCTCCTGGTCACCATCCCCCCGGTTTCATTCTTTTTTGGTATGGGCATCCAGATCGGACGCCTTGGCTAGGAATTGTGGGTGGCGTGTGATTTATCTCGCACTCCCCAGGTGCATGTCCTTTCTACGGGATTGCAGTTCTCTGGCACTGGTGCTCCTCGTCTGGATCACATGCTCTTCTCCTTAGAGGTGCGAGTACCTAAGCGGTGCTGCTGGGCTATCCATTTTCCCCTTCTGGATGCCCGCGTTAAGAGTGCAGAAGAGTGATCTCAGTGCTCGGAATTCCACTGCCTTAAAGTTCTTTTCCATGTGCATCTCGCTTTTCAGTGTACTTTGTGGTGTACTTTTGGACTTGAATTTCCAGGTTTCCTCCCCTTTGTCTTGCGCTTTCATGTTCCACAACACAGCATTCCCGTGTGTCTCGATGTCCATGCCTCGTTCTTGCGAATCCCAGGTCCATTCTCCGCCTGTGGTGTGGAGTGGCATGTCCCTTGCCCTCAGGGCGAGGAATCCCACCCTCTTCATCTTGGGATTGTGGAATAGCTTCCTCAGCCTTGAAGCCTTCTTTGCCTTATGCTGCTCTATTGTGGTTGACATTTTTCTCATGGTTTTGGGATGGCAAGGGTTACCCTTGGATACTAGCGTTTCCAAGTTACATTGCCTCCTGCCCCTGATACTGGGTTTCCGTGTCTCCCTTTTGGGTTCTTGCTTTCAGTGCCTTATTAGTGGTGATTTTCGTGTCAGCCTCTTCCAGCAGTTTCAGAAATCTGGAATCGCATCCCAGTGTGGTGATGGTCACAAGCTCTGTCATTTTCTAGAATTCTTACAGAGCATTGGAAATGATTTCTCCACTTTTAACAAGCAGCATGGCAATATAATGGGGCAGGGGAATCTGAACTGTCATATGTTCCCTTTTCATATCAATGTTTGCGCTACAGATGAAGTGACGAGCAGTGAAGTCAATCCAATAATTGTAACAATACCAAAGCTATTTGTTCACTCTTTGAGAAACAGGGCTTCTTCTGACATGGCTGTAGCTGTGGGGACACTGTCCCTCAGTCACATGAAACTATCAGGGGCATGAGAGAAGGGAATGTGGTGATGGGACGTGCCACATCTCCACCTCTCCCCCTTTGCTCCCTAGCTCTCTGCCCTTCTTTGCCTAACAATGTCAGGGGGACCCTGCCTGGTGCTGTCCTCATGTCAGAAGCTGGGGATGAGCGCACTAGCCAGGGAAAAGAGCTGGGTGAGGGCAGTGCCTCCTGGTGCCTCAAACCAGCTGGTGTCGCATGGACAGGAGAGTGTCCTCAGCTGCCTGTCGTGATTTGAGAGACTTGGGTGCCTCACATAGCCGTCTCACTCATTCCTTGGAGCGTCCTTCTTCCACTGAGGACTATGGGTTGCCAGCTTCTTACGGGTGCGTGTTAGGGGAATGTAAACACCCAGCTCCATACACAAGGTTATTTGAACCACGTGAACTGTGCAAGCAAGGCTGAAACACAGGAGCCCAATTGTGATTAGGCTTTGGGGTCCCAAGACAACTTTCACAATACAGGTCAGCCGTGTAGTGTGAAGGCGGGCCTGTGCAAGAGCCGGAGTGACAGGAGGAGGGTTTGGGGAACATCTTGGTCTCTGGCAGTCAAGCTAGGAGTGTGTTTTGTGGAAGGAGGGAGAGGGAACACACTTCTACACATCTTGACTACTCAGCCGGTTAGGAGAGTTTCAGGACCAGTAGTGGTGGAAGGGGTGGGTTGTGCAGCCTATTGTATCGCAGCCATGGCCCCTCTGGCAGCATTGTACCAGGACTCCGCCCTTCTGCCATGGCCCATGCTGAAGGCTCAGTACTATGAAAGTTTTGGGGTTCTCTCATGGGGGCTGCCCGGGGAAGGAAAGAAACTCAAGAAACACAACATTCTTTACAAACAGAAGAGAAAGAAGAGAAAGCAACAGTGGATAGGTATGATGGAAATCAACCTTGTTTATATAGACACCCTTGACAAGCTTGGGCCCAGGAGGGGAACACAAAGGTCACCCTCCGCTCTCATGGAATTTGGGCGTCTGCTATTTGTGATTCCACTGCTGCAGAATCAGTGTGGGACATGCTCAGGCATCCCTCATTAGGTCAGGATATCTCATGGATACTCACTGACTGTGTTTGCATCTGCTCTGTAGTGAAGTCAGGTCTATTTCTAAGAAACACCTGGCTTCAGTGAGCTCAAGGCACCCTCGTGTACACAGAGGTAGGTGTTTACCATGTCCTCATCTCGAGTGTCACCGGTCTCCCAAATACCTGCATCCGTGGGTACCCTGTGTCCCTGGGCCACTGTGGACATTAACTCAGAATGTGTGGCCAGGAATGACCGAGGCTGTGCATATCTGCTCTGCTTGTAGTGTGTGTACGTTCCCACAGGACTTCAATGGAAAAGCTGGGATTTAAGCATGCAGCAAGTTAGAGTCCCAAGGTGGCTTCTGGAGTATTAAAATCCATGGAGCCCGGCTAGAAGGAAAATTCACTACAGAAGCTGCTATGTGAAGGCTCACGATCACTCTGTGTAGATGTGGTGTACACAGTTCGGGCAGAGACTGACCTCAAGCTCATTTCTCAGCCAGGCCTGGGCAAGGGGCTTTTCCACAGGTTTTACTTGCGACAATGGGCCTGTATCTTGTGAATAATAGGAGGCTGCCCCAGCTCAGCGGCACAATGTGGTGACCCGCACAGAGGGAAGTCTGCAACGTCATGCAGCCTGCTCAGGGCAGCTGAACACAGGTGGAGAAAGCAGCGGTGTCTGCTCAGTGACTGAATTTGGACCCAGCCCTCTCCCCACTCCATATCTTCCCTTATAAGGAGCAAAAGCCCCGATACCCGGGACTCTAGGGACCTCCCTTTCCTGGTGAGTCTGTCTCCATTCCCTTTCCCTGGGCAGTAACCTAACTAGATCGATTCCATATGCGGGCCCTTGCGGGACTTCAGGAGCGGTGGCTGAGCATGGGGGTCCTCTGTGGTCCTCCTGGAGCTCTGTTTCTTCAGTGATGGGGAGAATTAGGTATCTGGGCTTCCAGTTAGTGTTGCAACAGAATTTATTAGAACACAGGGTCAAAAAAGCCTGGAGTACATTGGTGTTGGCTTTTCCACAGTGATTGCAGAACTGTTTTTCCATCACACCTCTTTTCATGGGTGTGGAGGGTTTGTTCAACAGGTGACTTGTCCACTGAGGACACCCTGGGGGAGAGTAAGGGGCCACTTCGCTTCACCTGAGCTCTGCTCAGACCTGTGGAATGATGTGTGTGGGCTGCATTCGAATTGTGGCATGTGAGGGGCTACTGAGTGCTAATTACTTATCAACCTCCAAGAAAAATTGGGGTTATTTCCCTGAGTGTGTCTCTTCTGGTGTCTCATGAGATACGACTTCTGTGCAAAGCCTTTCCCACAGTCCCTACAAGCGTAGGGCTTCTCTCTAGTGTGTGTCTTGTGGTGTAAGGTGAGACCTGACTTCGATGAGAAACAGTGCCTGCATTGCACGCAAACATAGGGTTTCACCCCTGCGTGG
Organism: Phyllostomus discolor; assembly: GCF_004126475.2. Taxonomy (NCBI): domain Eukaryota; kingdom Metazoa; phylum Chordata; class Mammalia; order Chiroptera; family Phyllostomidae; genus Phyllostomus; species Phyllostomus discolor. The sequence continues at coordinate 19,779 of NW_023397496.1, forward strand.
GTTCTCTTGTGTGTGTTGAGATTGGCTTTCGCTGTAAAGTGCCGTCCACACTCTGGGCAAACGTATGGCTTCTTCCCTGAGCGTGTCCTCTTGTGTTGCACCGCAACTGATTTGTCTGTGCAGCCCATCCCACAGTAGGTTTCCTCCCTTGAATGAGTCCTCTGGAGGGTGATGACATCTGACATCCCTGCGAAGCTCTGTCCACACTCCCTGCAAGCGTAGGCCCTGTCCCCTGAGTGTGTATTCCACTGTCTCTTCAACTGTGACCCATCACTGAAGCCTTGCCCACACCCTCCATACTTTCTTGGTATACTTCTAGGCACTCCTCCCCCCACAAATAATACTCCTGAATCCTCTTGGTGCACTTTCTGCAGGGTGGTTGGCTTTTCCTCCAGAATTCTCCCACCCTCAATAGAGCTCCCCTTGGGTTCAGTGGGTGATGTCAACAAGGCCCCTGAATGCCCCCTCTGTCTGATCCTTTTAAGCAAGGATCGGGCCCCTTTTTTGACCTCTTGACCTTCATCCTTGTCATTCCAGCTCTGTGTGTCAGCATCCTGCTGCTGCTGACTGTGATCCTCTGAGCAGGGTTCCACTGATTGGAGGAGTTTTCTTGCAGGTGTTCCTGGGGCAATCTGAGAGGGGTGACTGCGTTTCACATGTTGACAGAGCAATTTCTTACTGGAGAAGGCCCGAGGGCAGGATGAACAGGGGTGCATCTCTGGTTTTGGTTGTACTGAAAGGGAAATTGGTGGTCAGGGCACACACTGACAAGCCTGCCAGCACCACACGCTTTGTCTCCTGAATGGAGGAACAGCCCTACGAATCATTCTCATTGTGGTGACAATGCAGGCTCTGGGTCCCACAAAGTGTGGGACTTCACACTCTACTTTCCTTTGCATTCTCATGCACTGCCTCATCCTCAGGCATGCACAAAGCTCACATTAATTGTCTTTTCTACAAAGTTCCCAGACTAGGGACTTTCTAGGATCGTCGGAGTCCACTTGACAACCTCTATGGATGGAACTGCAGTGACCTTTCTCGTGCATATGCATTTTCTAGGTAGTGTTAAGGAGAGGGAATAGAGGCCCCAAGAGAAAGAGGCCTCTGGTTTCTCTCTTTTCCAAAATCATAAAATAAAATTTTGTCCTCCCGCAAACCTCTCACCAAGGGTCCACGCCTGATTTCATTGCCTGTGAATGAATGATTCCCTGTGAGGTTATTGCAAAAAGTACTTATACTGGTCCCTACCTATTTCTCCAAACATGCTTCTTACCCTGCTGACTCTTGCACAACTCCAACCAAACAGCCATACTCTCCCCCTTGGAGACAAAGTAATCTCGGAGGGGGCTCCCCACTGATATTTGTTTTCCAAATATTAGCAACACAGAACCTTAAAACAGAGGCACCCCACTCTGCACCTGAAAGTGCACAGTTGTCTCATCTCACTCGGTCAAGTCCCCAGTGTCTAAGGTTATAGCATAGGCACTGCATTTGCCAGCTGCTAGGCGTCTATCTGACCACCACTCCTACTCTCTGTGTCCAGACTGAGACCTGGGCGGCTTCAGCCAGCCTGATGCCCTACCTCATACCTTTCCTACACTAACTGGCCCCTCTGTCGCAATCCTTTGCCCACAGCTATCTTGGTAAATGTTATCTCCCGAGAGAGCCCTTTCCTGACCATCTGCCACACCGAACCACCCCCCACCCAGCCTGCATTCACAGTGCTATCTAGTCACTTGTCCTGGGTTCGTTTTCTCCAAGCACTAATCTGTGTGTAATATTAGGCACGGGCAAGCACATGTACCTGGTCATCTCTCCTTCATCTGATAATGGCTCAAGCGTCCGTCTCCACCTGTTTGGCTATTAGCAATTCAATGCACAACTAAGTAAAATGATCATTCACTGCACATGGATACACACATTTCACTTAGATAGATAAAGGATATTAAAAAGAAACACCAAAAAAGTGTTCAGAAAACAATGCTTTGTCGACAAAGCTAGTTATCACTTGTAACCTTTCTGCAGGGGGCAAATAAGCCTTTCAGTGCTATACGCGTTGGCATGTTTGTGCATGCACCATTTAAAATATTAAAACAAAATTAAAACATAAATGCTGTTCCTAAGGATGAAAGGTATATAGGTATATGGGCTGAACCCTTGCTTTATAAAGAGTCTGACGGGAAAACTTACTCACTTTACAGCGGATTCCTTTCTACTTCAGCATTGGTCCATGACAATTGCTAAGAACAGGCCTCTGGGGTTTTTTGTTTGTTTGTTTGTTTGTTTGTTTGTTTTGTTTTGATTTATACCACTTTGAAGAAGCACAGTGGTGCCCCACTCATGCCACGTGCAAGCTCTCTCTTCCACTCACCGACTCCCTTGATGCCCAGTTGCTGGGCATACTCGTCCCCGTACCAGACCAGCAGCTCACAGCCCGGCCTGACAACCTGGCAGGTTCTGTAGAAAATCTCCCCGTGATATTGAAAGGCCACCAGGTTCTGCTCTTCATCATGCCGGGCACAGTTCACATACCTGGGGTTGAGGCAGATGAAGGGAAAGAAACCACAGCAATGAGCCCCCACTACCTGCCACAACCACGTGCAGCTCCTCACTGACACTGAAGACCCTCAGGCTCTGATGTCACCCACTTCCCACAACACTCCCAGGGAGCCTTCTGTTCAGTGTCTGAGCCTCCATCACAAAGTCAGGTGAATGCCTGTTTCCAAGATCTGCTTAGGGTGCTCGTCCCCCCGGGTACCATTTTCTGAAGCCCAGTTGCAGACTTAAGCTCTGCCCTGACTGGCTATGAAACCCAGTGAGCTCTACCATCTCTAAACACTAATCAAACTATATCTCACACCACAGAATGTGGAGCTTGATCTAGACTCTGCTTCCACATTAGCTCACAACATTCGATTCCCAGCTTAAGTTCATCTTCTCTTGACAGGCCTTTCCCCAATCTCCCCATAGCATACCTGGGGTATTTTTCACTTGCCTCCGCCAGGTTCCCATAGAAACTTGGATGTCCCCATGTCTTAGCGAAAGAACACAGAACAATATGGTTTACAGGCTCTTCCCACAGTTAAAAGGGAGCCTCTGAGGGAAGGGGCCTGTGAGCATTCCTATACAGGCCTGAGAACACAGCGCTAGTTAGAAGTAACGCTGGGATGCATTGGCACTGTGTGCACCTCTGAAACATTTGGAGCACTACACTTAAGTGCTTCCAAAAGCAATAGCTTCATGTCTGTCTGCAGTGAGTCCTCCATAAGAATAGGGGTGGTGTGATCCGTTCAATGAACCCATTCATGTAACCTGGAACACAGTCAGTGTCAATGGGAGTGCAGCCCCGTGTCCCTGGGGATTCTTGGTTCCTGCAGGTTTTTCCCAGGGTCCAAACTGTGTCTGGCGTAGGGCTTTATATTTTCAGGACATAGGCTATTTGGTATCTCCTCGACCCTAAAAGTCTTCTGGTTTGAAAGAGTACAGTGTGGAGACCAGGGAGGAACAGAGGATTGAGGGAGATCATTGAGGGAGGCATGATGACAGGGAAAGAAACACGGGGACGTGGGGGATGAGAGTCCTCCCTGGCACCTGGATACCTCCAGACCTCACCTCATCCAGTTGGAACAGGATTTGTCCTCTCCATCCACGTACTCATAGCAATTACTCCCTTTGGTGATCTGTATGGTGGAAAAGAAGTTCAAGGTCTTTTTCTTGTTATTCTTAGGTGGGGAGGTAATTGTTCCAGAAATTGTTTCACTCTACTGACATCAAAGCCCTCTCAGCATGCCTGGGGCTTCCCCTGCCCCCCTGTGACCACGAGATATTCTTCTTGCTTGTCATCTACATATACAAATCTGTCTGTCCAAGAAGAGCAGGAGCCCCCACAGGGAGGAGCCACCCCTTTGTGTCTGCACATATTTGGCCCTACTTCTGCTCTGACCCTTAAACACAAGCCCTGTGTTCATGCAAAGTCCACTCAGTACACGGTGCTAGCTATATTGCCCCCATCCATGCGTAGCATGGGAGGTGAGGACCCACCAAGCCACAGAAGTGATGTGGGAAGCCAGAGAACACGGTAAGAGAAAAACAGTTCTCACCACCCAGGTGTATCCGCTCCTGGATGCCTCTTCATCTTGTGTGACCTGGCCCTCAAAAGGGCCAAAGAAGACACCCACCGGCAGGTCAGCCGCCTCATTCCACACTCCAAGGCCAGCATCAGGGATGCCCGATGGTCCGATTCTCAACCCAGGAGGCACAGTGAGAGCTGAGCGATTGGGATGCCCCTTGTCCACTGCAGTGTCTTTTATAAGCACAGGGGGCCCGTGCACAGGACAGCTGTCAATGAAGGAGGTCTGACAGTTCTCACAATCTGCAGGTGAGAGGAGCGGGCAATAAGAAAGGTGTAGGGCATGTCTCTGGAGCCAAGGAGCTTCCAAGACAGCCCAGGAACTCACATCACAGAACCTCCACTGTCTCCTCCAGGTGGAGGGAATTCTCCACTGGGGGGAAGGGATGATTTACACACCAAATGACTACATGAGATCACTATGCCAAGACATACCAAGCTATTGTGTGCGAGGGTCACTTACAGAGGTAGTCATCATCCTGGGGCTCGCTGACCTCTTTGTACACGTGGCCCTTTCCTTCTCGTAGGCCGTACCTCTTTGTGACAGTATCCTTTCTCCTCCATTCTAAATTGGAGAAGAGCAGGTGAACAAGGTTGCTGGTGTCTGGAGTGGTAGTCTCCCTTTGGTCCAAACAATGAACAGTGTCCTCCCATCAAAATTTCCTCCTTCCTCGTTCTCTGGTATTTCCCCCTATCAAATTTTGGTTGAGAGAGACCAAGACCTCACTCGGCCTGCAGATGGCTAATTCCAGTTTAATTTCTAGAACTCACCGTTGTCCAGTTTTACTTGCCAACATTTACTCTTCACAAAGTACTCATTGAGGGCCCATGATGTGAGCAAGGCATTAAGCCAAGGTCTGTGCATATAACACTTAGATTGCATTGGTGACATCGTCATCACAGATGCATTTACTGGGCAACTGCACGTGCCCATTGTTTTACATTTAATTTCATGCTTTCAAACCATATACGGACTATGTAGTCTTAGTTTCACTTTACACAGTAGCATTCAGGAGCTCAGAGAATTTAAAAGGTTTGCCCACAGCTCCAGTGTGAACTTCAGCCTCAGCTCCATCCAGCATAAATAGAGGCCAATCTGTAGTGTACTCCACACAACCAGGCTATACACGTCTGCTGTTCTAGAGGACTTAGAGGAACTGTAGTGTCCAAATTATTTGCTCTTACCCAGGTGTTTTCTGGAGTGCTCTGAAGAGATACTTGCTTCTCCAGGAGGGGACACTGTTTTCTGGCCCTGCTCTGAGCCACTTCCGGTCAGCAAAATTGTTCTTCCCCACACTTCCTTGCACTTCGATTCATTCCTAGATGGTTTCCTGGGCATTGCCTTTAATGTAAGAGTCACATACCAAAAAAATCTCAGGCACTTACTTAATTCCTATTGCACATTTTCCCGTTATGGCTTTAATCTCTACTTCAACAAGTCTTGGAAATACCTCACGAGGATGAATATTACAGGGGGAAAAGAGGGTCTATATGTAAGCTGAACTCAACTAGAACCCAGGCCTTAAGGAAGTTTTCTTTCAAACTTCTCTACAAGAATGAAAGTGATGGGTATGGGACAATGAGATATGGGTCAACTTCTGGCAGAAACGTATGTAGACAATAAAGAAAATGACACTAATTCACAAATCTTTATAGCTTGGGGAGGACACTTGTGCTTGGGTTAGTTGGGCCCCAACATTCGATTTGAATGAAGTTGTACCCCTGGTAGCGAGTTGTCTTTGGCTTCCTGATCTATACCATGCAAATTCAAAGTGTTTCAGTGGCCATGACATGCACAGATGTTCACTGACATTCTTTGTGAACTCCTAAGACCACAGTCTGAATGTGAGATTGTGGTGCTGCTATCAATTTACTCCTCAGCTGTCTTCATATTTGATACCTCAGGATAAATTATCTTCGGTGTTCATTGACCCACTCTAGTTTAAATTGTAATTGGGGAATCATTCATGCAGCCAATTTTCAGGGGGCACTTGGGCCCATGAGACTTCCCAGCTGAATCAGGTATGGGCCAGCTTCTCAAAGACCTCGCAATGCAGGGGCCAGGCGGGCTCAACAAAATGGCTCCAAAGGAAGATGACACTGGCCTAATTAGCACTCAGAGAAAGAAGCTGTGACTTCTTCCTACATGGGTGCACATCGGAAGTCACTTGCAGATGGATGAGTTTCCGCTGAGCACTGTGTAACCTATACGGAGTCCTTCAGGCATTGAATTACCTGTGTTTCAATCACCAAACATGATGCTCTGCTGGGATGGCAGGCACTTTCTTTGGGTGGGACCTTGTGATGCTGGGGAGGCCTATATCCTCCACCATGTAGGACCATTCACTGTACAAATAGCCCGCGCATTGATAATCTGCCCTCAGTCACAGAAGAAAAGAACGGTGGCTGAAATCATCCATCTGATTAAATATATAGTGGTATATGGCTACGATGGCATAAACGTGACAAAACTGAGAGTCCTTAAGCAGTTTTGAAGCACTTTAGAGGAGGTGTAAACTGGAACGCACTACCACAGGTACAATGATCTCATAGATAAAAACAAACATTTCTGTGTGTTGGAAACTCTCAGCATGTTCCCACTCTTACCTGCGTTTGTATCCTTGGGGAAGATTTTCTTGTCAACAGACTTTGGGAAATACTCACCCTCTGTCCCCTTGTGAAGGCCACCCCAGAACGTCTGACTACAAGATAATGAAAAATCAGTGTCCCGATGGGTATGTGTTTCCGAAATCTGGAGATGCTAATTAGGTACACAAAATTCTAAATCAGAGACCAGTCCACCGCCAGTGCAAAGATGATTGGAGAATGTTTTCCGAGCTATCACCGAGGCCTATGCTTCTCTTGTGTGCATCACCTAGCATTACTCGAATACTGAATTTCAAAAAAGGTTTATCTGGCCTTTCCCCTCTGTCCATATGCTACCTCTAAAAGTACATTGGGCTTTCAGGACAAAAATATAATAAAGGCCATGTATCCTTGCACATACTCCATTTATGTAACAAGACCCTTTCTCCAGTGTCACTTCCTCCTTCCAACTGCCCTGGACGAGTCTCGTGGCCCTGTTCCCAGCTCATCTCCTTTATTTCTTACGTTTCCACCACCTGCCTTGATCATTAGATTCTGGTCAGCCTCAGAAATTCCAAGGAACAGAAGAATGCTTTACCCCAGCATCGAAATTTCCATCAGGTTAAAGACACCACCTTGACTTCAGCTGTGTTTCAACCCCAGACCCATGAAAGCAGACCACCCCTGCCTAGCATGCACTCAGAAAACCAGAGAGGATGATGATGTGGCTGATAGCAGGAAGTGACGCAAAAAATCAACTACCACCACCTCTTCCCACAAGCTCAACTCCCTTAATTACCATGATTCACAATTTTACCCACACGACCTTGCGGTTGTCATCTGGCAGCCAGTTCTTACTGCAGGGCTTGCCAGTCAGACCCACCATATCCCCCCGTGATGACACCTATTCCGAAGTAGGTATGTGTATTATACATTTTCATGTTCGATACACTTACTGCTTGTTAATATGTGCACGAGTATGCATAGTTACTTTACACATTTATAAAATTTACATGAATAGCTTGTTATTTGACACTACTCTGATTTGCATTTTGTTTGTTGAGTAGCAAAGACTTCCCTTGCCACCCCCTGAGATGCAGCCTAAATAATGCAGGTCCACACCAGGAGGACAGCCCTGGTTCCTCTGGGCCCTCACCTTGACTCAGAATACATTCTTCATCAGAAGCCTCACTGTCCTCCACCGGGAGCGTCATGTAAAGCCTGCGTTGACACATGAAAGCTGGATGGGGCTCGGAGACCTGCATAACAAACAAAAGCTGTTTGCCCGGAAGTGAAGGGCTTGAGGGAGGATCATCCACCACAAAGCCATTGCCATCGATGCCCATGGGTTGGTGGAGACCCAGCGCACAAGGCTCTGTGAGCTCTGTGTTGCTGGAGCCAGCTCTGCTGTGACACAAAGGTGGACAATTCACCCACGTTGGTGTCCACACATAAGAGAGCTGGAAGCAGATAGAGCTACCTAGGCCAGAGCCAGCCTAGTAGCCCATCACGTTTACCAGGCCTCACTGATCCAGTACCCCTGCTGCCCCACCCTTCTGTTACAAAGGCTAAAAAGCCAATGGTAAGGACTTTTCGTGTTCCCGTTTCCCATCACTTCCCACTTTGCCCTGGTGAAGTGATTGGAAAGGTCCTTCAAAGCACCTTCGCCATGGAGAACACAGTACATCTCCTCAGTAATTCGGTAATGCGAGTGAGAACCGCAGAGTGCCTTCTCTTCCTCCTCAGTGCAAGGAGTAGGCTGAGGCCACTGGTGGTCTCTGCTCAGTGAAGAGGAAGCTCTCTGTCCCTCTACCTCTGTCCAGGTTCCCTCAGGACCCCAGGTCTGCTCCAGCTTCACTGGCATTGTTATGCAAGGCTGAGTCCCATAATTCCCATGAGTATTCCACCCCATGCCCAGAGAGGCCCACCCCTTTATATGGGTGTGGGCACAGCATTGGCGCAACTGTGTGAGCCTTGCTGTCCCTCTGAGCAGTCTTCCTGGTTCCTAAGGGAGGGAACTCTGTGCCCTCTCTTAGGTTTGCACTGCAGTGTTCTGTGACCCCAAATCTCATTCTGTCCCTCAGCCAGTGAACCCTGTAAAAGGACCGAGAGTGCTCATCCCCTGGCCAGACGTCTGCATATCACTGTGGCAGCTCTCTCCCCAGCTCTGTCCCTCCTGGTAGTACCCCCTACTGTACAAGATCACTCTGAGCCTTCTCCCACTTGGCCTCACACTGGTCTTGACATTTTTAGTCCCATTGTACTTGCTGCTACCCTGCCCCCACACCATGCATCTGCACGTGCTCAGACAGGACCAGGGCAGCTGCCAGGGGTTGGGGCAACTTCAAGGCAGCTGGCTTGGTTACCAGCCTTATACATCTTGGTTAGTTCCCTGGTCCCTGAAGGCACACTCGGACTTCTCCCCGCTGCCCTAAGCAGGCCCTGCCATGTGGAACACTGTTCACACCCACACCTAGTGCGATCCAAACAAGGGCAGAGGCTCCACCTGACATGTCTGTGCCTGCTGTGTCTGATCACTGGTGCATCCCTGTGACCAGGCCTGTCCCTTCTGGTAGAGTCGCTGGTCCCTGAGACCACCTGGGGACTTCTCCCCAGGGACCTCCCAGCAACATAGGAGGCCAGGTCCTCCTTCCACCAGGTTCACACCATGTGCAGAAGCACATGGGGGCCAAGCTAGGGGCCTAGTGACAGTGGAGATCTGGAGGAGCTCTGCACCAGCACTGGCCCCAGGCTTTTCACAGACACCACCACTCACTGTTGGCTTCTGCACCATTCTCACTGCTTCTTCCTGGGTTACGCCACTGTGGCACGATATCAGTGTTCCTGTTCCCCAGGCCCTGAGGATGAGGATACTCAGGAAGCAGACATGGTGGAGAGGACTGAACACCTTCCTCCCCTTTCGGCAGACCATGCAGAGAGGGAAGAGTAGGGGCCTAAAGGGACTAGGGGATGGATGGGGCATAAGTCGCCAGGCAGCACAGAGCAGCACGCCATGGCGTGCACTGTTCCCGCCCTAACCCCATCGTGGTCACCTCAGGGGAGACCGGTTCTCAGGAGCACATTCCACCCCGACCTTACGGAGGGTGTGTGATGGTGATAGAAAGCGCACCTTTATCAGGGAAGGGGTTCTGGACCTCAACCAGGGCTCTGAAGTAAAACACCTGAGAGGCTGAAGCAGTCTCTAGGAGTCAGAAATCTCTCAGGCGCGGGACTTGGGGTCCTTCAGGACAAGATCTGGGGCCATTCAGTCTGAGGGCTTGTGCAGTGCTTATGGGGACAGGCTTTGCGACCTCTGAGTCTGAGTACACTTGGGGCCTCTCAGTATGGGCCTTTGGCCCACCGACACTGTGTTCCCAGGACACGGGCATTTAGGGCCTCTGAGTATGGGGAGATCAGGTCTTCCTGCGCTATGAGTGAGTAGGTGGGCAGGGATGAGGGGATTAGGGTGTTTGAGGGTGTTTGGGGGTTCTAAGGTCTTGGGGGATCCAGAGCTACTCAGGGCGAGGAGTTTTGATGTCCTCCATGTAAGCCCACAGGTGGGGTCCTCGAGCCTCAGCATGAGGTTACCTGGGTTATCTTAGGCTGGGCTTTGAAGGTCCGGGGCTAAGGGTTTCACACAACAAACTACCCTGTTTACCTCTGGGTCTCACCGAGCCCCTGCTGCGCTGCCCCTCTTGGAGGAGGGTTCCCTCAGGACTGCCTCTCTTCCTGACCTCGGAAGGCATGATGTCATAGAGGGCGAGGTTCCTGAGGGATAGAACTCGTGGAGGTCGTGAGCCACCAATCAGCGCTTTGATCCGGGGCCCTGCCCACCAGTGGGCAGCAGGAAGAAGCTGAGAGGGTGGGGCAGGGAGTAGAGGCCATCTGTCAGATCCATGCTGGGACTGGTTGGAGGAAGACGCGTCTCACCCAGCCACGATGGGCTCTTCTGCATCTGGCGCGTGCCTTTCACTCAGCCTCAGCCAGGAGCGTGACATGGCAGTTTCTGGGGCTTGTTTTCCAGTGGCTGGTGAGGGACCCGCCACGCAACAGCATGGAGCCCCGAGCCTGGGCAGGTCTTCAGGGTGGACGTGGCCCTCCTGTCGCCTGCCAACGGTCTTTGTTGCACCGGACTGTGGTCAGGATCCGCAACTTTCCTCTAGGCCCTGGTGCCCTTCCTTTGCAAGCCGGCTGTCAGCAAGAGGTGCATAAAAGTGAGGATGCGGTTTACACTGCATTGCGTTTCCGGGGAAACTGGTGAGTCAGTAAATTCCGCCCTTACACTTCGTAGACACGAAATAACTTCCACAGCGTTTACAGATTCAGACACAAGATATGGAGCAACGGGTAGTCTAGAAAAGCCACAGGGAGAAGCACCGGTGTGAGCCTTGGGTATGTTAAAATTACACAGTTCTAAAAAGGATTCAGAAAGAACACAAGCTACAACTAAACAGAAAAGAAAACACACGTGCACACACACGCGAGCACACTCTCTCACACACACACGCACACACGCACACACACAGAAGTCCCACAATTATTTTACACAAAAAGTGGGGCACCTAACCTAAGGACATGGGTCCACACAGCAGAGTCACTATAGCTGCTGCTGGCTTTCACAGGGTAAATTGGGAAGAGGATTCCTGGACCTTACCTCTTTTGGAATACGGAACTATCACTGCATGGTCATGGTTTGGAGACTAGCCGACCAATGGAAATCGCTAATTAAATCATGGAAATTATATCTGTTTTTTGGGGTGTGTGTGTGTGTGTGTGTGTGTGTGTGTTTTCTGTTTGACTGCTTCTTTAATTCCTTGGTGGCTAGGGCAACATGCAGTTTGATTTTCTGGCATCTGGTTGCTTATTGACTTTAGATTGGTTGTTATCCTCATTTTGGTTGTGTGAGCTAGCTCAAGGTTTCTACCTACGACTCCACCTTGGCCAGACACGCATTACTTCTTAATCAGATATTCTATCCCTTGCTCTCTTTCTTCCCCTTCCAGTACTTGTGACATGAGAATATTGTAACAAATCATCTTGCCCCATAGATCCCTTAAAGTATCCTGCTGCCTTGAACTTATTATATTTTTTGCTGCTCTAATCAAGTTGCTCGTTTCCTCCCTTGTTTCTAGATTGCTGATTTGATCCTCTGCTTTACCCAACCTACTTATTATTCTTTTGGTATATTCTTTATACCTTCTGTAGCAGATCCCCTTTGGGTTTCAGTGGTGCAGTCTTCTTTGCACCTGAGCTGCGTGCTCTAGGAATGGCCCTTGTATAGTTAAGTGAGCCCTCTGATTGTAGCTTTTCTGGATTGCTATTGTCCCATTTGCTGGCTAACTTAATATTCAGGCTGGTTGGTTTTAGGTAGAGAGAGAAAAACACTGATGTGAGAGAGAATCATTGATTAATTGCCACCCCTCCATGCCCCGACTAAAGATGGATCCTGCAATTCCCTCCGGGGTATGTGTGTGGCTCCTCTGCGGAATTGAAACTGCACTCTGTTAGTGTGGGGTATGATGTTCCAACCCACAAGCCTCCCATTTAATTCATTTTTAATTGTCAATAATATTGTTTACCTCTGGATATTGTACTTGGTAATTTTCAAACACTCTATACACTCTCAACCATTGAATGTAGCTTTACCTTTTTGCATATTTCGGCAACATTCTTGACAGTTTTGATAACCTATTATACACAATTAGTTCTCATTTTACCTCTGTGGAACCTAACATCTGAAGTTGTTTTTGTGCAGGTTCTCACTTGGTTGTCTTTTTTAAAAATGAAAATATGTATATGCATATTGCCATGGCTGGTGTGGTTCAGTGGATTGAGCAAAGGCCTGCAAGCCAAAGGATCACCGGTTCAATTCTCAGTCAGGGCATGTGCCTGAGTTGCAGGCTGGGTCCTCAGTAGGGGGTGCATAAGACACAACCACATATTGATGTATCTCTCCATTTCTTTCTTCCTCCGTTCCCCTCTCTAAAAATAAATGAATAAAGTCTTAAATAAAATCCTAAAATGTAAATAAATAAATATGTATGTGTATTTATTAATTTACAAACATCTTTACATACATTTCACATGTAACTACTTATGTAAATTTAATACATATACATTCTACATGTGAATAATTTTTGTCGTATATACACTTTATATTCAAAATATATTTCATGTATCAGTGTGTGAGTGTGTGTGTGTGTGTGATGTTTCTTGGAATGATAATGTGTCAAAATTATTTGGAGGTGGTATGTTAGAAGTGTTCTTCCAGGCTCCAGTGGTATTTATGAATACCCTGAACAACTATTATCCAGGACTACTTTAAATTTCATTCTGGGCTTAAGCCTTTGTCGGATCAATCGTTTGTGTGCCCTGAGTGGAAACTAATATCTTGGTTCTGGTTCTCAGAGGAGATGCTTTGACCACCTAGACAGCAAAAAGTTCAAGGTAGCAATGTTCCTGCCTTCTCCCTGAGAAGATGCAGACCTGTTTGTGTCCTTGCCACCCTTTGTCTAGACATGCCAACTGTTGGGAACTCAAGGGTAGGTAGATGCTCTTTCTTAACAAGCCTCTATGTGCCATCCTTACCTCCTGTCTCCAAATGGCTGAGCTCTGGTCACCTGCATTGAGAAAATGGCATCAAAGCAAAAGTAAACTTCTGAGCCCCGATTTTCAACCTATGCTGAGTTTTTGGCCCATGAGGAAATCTTTCTTTTTGCCTGTGAATGTTGTCACTAGAAGATTATTTAAATGTTTTGTCCAGCATCTTAAACAGTTTTAAGTGGAAGGTTCAGCCAAGGTATCTAGCCAGATAGGCAGTAAAAAAAACCCTGTATGGGTTGCTCTGAAGAATGCACATTATTAGTGTCCACTCTGTCTAAAAGGTAAATTATTTAGTATGGCACATAGAAAACTGCACCCACAGAATCCAGGTTTTCCAACCCAATTCATTTCAGAATGTGTACACTGAAGATATTTTAGTTCCTGGGGCTGAGGACAATTTAGGATTATATGACACCACCGCAGATGCAACATTGGTGAAAAGCCAATGAAGCCAGAAAACACAGGGTCTGCTCACAATGCCCGCTGGCACTATGCTGGGTATTTTTTTAAGTATTTAACCCACTCAAGTGCCATATAAATTAAGTAGAATTATTATTGCTACCATCATGGAGGTGACAGAAAACAAGATGTAGAAGATTAAGCTACTTGCTGAGAGTAACATAGCTAGTAACTTACACCATACTCAGAATATCTGGTTACATTATTTAAAAAAAAATATCACATGGAAAACTAGAGAACATGATAGTATATCTTGCAAGATTACAAGAGGAATAAGAGTAGGAGAAATTACTCAGGTAACAGTATCTAGAAGAGTCAGCCCACATTCAGTAATTGGACACCTGTGGGGTGTCTTGGCATTGTGCTAGCACAGTCAGGCAACTTTGCACCTTCAGGACATTCGTACATCTTCTTTGACACATTCCTTGCTGTAGTTGCTTAGTAAGGGCTGGGACTCTGTGTCATTTTCCCAGACATCATGCAAGGTACAATCTGCCCAAGAAAACTTCCATTAGCACCCACTAAACCTTCAAGGAACCCTAAGAATGAAGCTTGCCTCTGCACAGGAGTGATTCCTCCTTTCCAAGTAGTAACGCCAATGACCTTTGTGGCATATGGGCCACAGAGTCCTCACAGCAGTCACTAGAGGGTGGGGATGGTGAGCAGTGACTGACTCGGGTATCTGGGTTAACCAGCAACATCATCACCCAATCATGATGACTGCACTTTGCCATGAGCCCAGAACTCACTGTACTGATTACCCCCATGACCCAGAAAACTCCCAACATCCTTTAGAGCCAGTGACTAGTCAGAACCTGCTCATTTCTGTGTCACGTGTGTGCTGAGTTCTTAGAGAGCAAAGGGCAAACATTTCTTACCTCCTGCAAATCAACATTTTGCAAAAGTTTCCCACAGAAACACCCAGAAGCATGTCTTGCAGCCGTGAGGAAACCCTGCCCAAAGGGAAATATAACTGAAATTGAAGTGTGTAGAGAACCACAGCCCATGTTACAATACTCACGATTTGTAACTAGGGTTGCCTGAATGCAAGGATTCCAGTGACAGTGTGGTTCAGTCACCATGCCCAGCCAGTGCCACAGAAGACACACTGTGAAGCCTTCATGACAGGAGAGAATCGGGCCCGTGGCTCAGCAGCACAGAGCTCCCAATTCGAGAAAACACACGGAAAAAAAGTGACTTCCAATCCCCAGAGCCTTGCCAATGGTATGTTAATATCCTGGGGGCAAATGGCTCACTTAACACCATTGAAAAGTAGGAAAAGCCCTTCTGGCATGGGCCCCGGGCATTGGTAAGGAGGACAAATCTCAGCATTTAGTGCTGGGATCCCAGGGAAGTGAAGCCAGCATCCTGACAGGGATGGGGCCTCAGCAGGGCTGCTGGGAGCATCATCACCTCCCTCTTTGAGCCTCCCAGGCAAGATAAGTGTTCCTGAGAGTGATCCTTGTGGAGGGGCTCACGTTATTGTCCTCATGAACCTGCAGTACCTCATTCCCCCCGAGGGGTATGACTACCTACGCAACATTAATCTTGCTGCACAAACTCTAGATAAAGACCTATGACCCCACCTTGCCACACCACCAACGAGACTCCACAAGTCATTGCACAAGGCTCTTGATCCTACCCAGGGCTTCCAGGCCCTCATCCTTCTCATCACAACCACTAGAAAGGATCTCATTTGCACTAACAGCTTTTGAGGATTCTGTCAGAGACCCATGAGTTGTCAAAGTGCAGAGTAGCTCTTACACAATGGTCATCGAGGAGGGAGACACTTCCAGGTGTACTGCTGGGAAGAGTAAGCACACAGATAGGTAGGACAGGGGTTCCCGGGAGCCCCTGGGTTCACAAACCCCCTGGCAGTTTTCATACCTGTATTTCACCTTGTGAGAAATGCAGATGTGCCATAGAGCCTGGTCAGCCCTGCAAAATATCACACATTGAACTCCTCCATAGTGCTCACTAAAGGTAGCACAGCTGGTTCTTCCAGACCCAAGCTCTTAGGATTATCCAGGGGAATCTTGGAGAAGAGAAGCTTGAGGTTACCCCACAGCCTGTTAAATCCTCCAGCTGATACAGTGCTTGGTCCCTAGGAAGAGCCTTTGCCTTCACTCCCTGAACTGTACTGCCTCACAGTAAGGGAGGAGTCACAAACTGCGATTCTCAAGGAAAATTTCTGACCAGTGTCCAGAAAACTCCTATAAAGGGGAGATAGTTTCTCTGGGTATCCATCCTTAACTTCTCAAGAGCTATTTGGTTCTCCTGATTGTGGAGTGAGAGGATTTGAGCAGATAACTATGGAAAGACCTCTCACAGTGAGAAGCACTTGGCATATGGGAATGGGCTGTTTCAGAAAATCTTCATAGGAAAATGTCAACAAGCTACATCAGGTATGATGGCATGCGAGTCTGCTTGAAGAAACAGAGATAGTCCTGGTGACCAGAGACATTCCTTGCACTATGCCTAAGGCCATGCCTACCGATGCAGGTGAAGATGGATCATATTCCGGATTACTGTCTGCCCTGGCACGGACACCACCTCCCACATTGCTGGGGGTGGTCCACAGACAATCTCTCCAAACACCTCAAGGAACCTGTGAGGGCAATGGACTGCATACTACCAGCACCCTTACTGTGCACACCAAACCTGCCCCCAGCAGGGGGCATCACCCAATTTTGATGCCAATTTTCTGGCATCAAATTGGGGGTGCTTATGGTAAATCCATGGAGAGAACCTGTGATTTTGCCTGCACAATCACAGTGTGCCTTCTCAGCCCCCCACCCACCCACACACACACACACACAACAAATGATTGGCTTAGAGCTTGTTCATGACACAAGCCCAGCAAATCACAATCCTCCCTTGCACTTTTCTTGTGTTATCTGGGTAAGGTAAGGTGGTTTCACCTTCTGGGGTGTTCAGCTAGGACCCCCTGACTGGGACCCTGAGCTGCAGCTGCCTGTAGGCATCCTGCAAGGCTGCGTCAAAGAGTCCAAGAAGCCAAGGGAAAGAAGGGGGGTGGGGCTGACAGTCAATCAGCTGAGTTGTTCCTGAAACCAAGGCTGCCCCCAGGTTTTTGTTTCACAAGCCTTTCAGTCTTCAGCTTGTGCAAGTTGATTAAATCTAGGTTCTAGATTCCATGTTCAGGACGCAGCAGCCAGCAGTGACAGCCATTTCCCACTCAACCTGAGGCAAGTGGGTACAAAATAGTTTCCCAGTGGCTGTCAAGGAACAGCACAGCCCAGATAGACCCCATTTCTGTGGTTAGAACACAAGCAAATGGATATCACTGTCAATTGTCAGGGGCCCATCTGCTATAGGAGAGAAAGAGCAAGGTCCACTGCATGTGGCCAGAGAAAGGATGGGCAAGGCATGTGCTCAGACTGGACATCACATCAGGATGGAAGTCCAGAGCCAATTCCCTGAGACGGGCACATGCCCTGTCACCCCCACAGCCCCACCCAACTATACCTGCTGCCTCTGCTCCAGAGCCTGTGCTTTTCCTAAGGTGGGGCCTTGCTGGGAAGGGAGTGGTGGGGACTCTGAATCCTCCCACAGGCTGCCCTCAGTGGCTGTGTGGACTGAGCCCCATCTATGTTCTCGCCCCAGTGTGTCCACACGTCTCCCCATTCTACACAACCTCCTAAAGGGGCACAAAGACATTCAGTTATCTCAACACATTCTCCTTCTGCAGTTGACTGAGCCTCGATGTCAGGATACCATGGAAGCTGACCATGAGCCACAGTAGTGCCCTGGAGGAGAAGCAGGGAGAACAGCACCAAAGCCAAAGATGAGTTGTGGCATGCGGGAATGCTTGGAGATAACAGT
Source organism: Phyllostomus discolor (assembly GCF_004126475.2). Lineage (NCBI taxonomy): Eukaryota > Metazoa > Chordata > Mammalia > Chiroptera > Phyllostomidae > Phyllostomus > Phyllostomus discolor. The sequence goes on from NW_023397496.1 coordinate 37,399, forward strand.
GGAGGCAGGGCTGTCGCTCCTGTTGCCTGGACCCTGGGTGGGCCAACCTTGGGTGTGTGCAGGCACAACCTGGTACAGTGAGGACCCAGCATCTAAGGGCTGCGTGAGGGTATTAGTGAGAAGGCCCATGGCCTTCTCAGGGACCTGGACTCTAGTGAGAGGAACGGGGCTGGTGAGAGCTGACCCAGAGCTCCACAGGTGCCCAGACTACACTGTGTCATTGCTGCCCATGTTAGTGTGCACTGGGTGGAGAGGGAGAAAAAGAGAGCTGTGCAGAGTCATATGAGAGGAGCCAGGAGAAGGCCCCAGATGCCCTCATAAACCAGGGAGTCCATGAGGAAGGACAGGGGTAGTGGCAGAGCTACCTGAGGTTTCTTCTGGACACAGCCTGCTGGATATCTTCTCTGCACTGTTTGGAGTGCACTGGGTGTGAGGGAGAAAATAATACCTGAGGAGAGGTTGATACCGGGATGCCCTTGGTGTTTGAGATACTTCAGTGCTGGGATAGCCCAGTAGTTTGAAAACTTTTCAGACACAGAGATTGCCCAAGTATTAGGGAATATTGCCAGTATGTGAATAACTAGGTCAGAGAACAGAGCCTGGGATAGTCCAGTGTTTCAGTCATTGAAGATGCTGGGATCTGCTGGTGTTTCTTAATACTGCAGTCACTGAGATGCTCCAGGCGGTTAGACTACAGAGGTCTCTGGGATGTCCAGGTGTTTGAGAGCACTAAGATGAAGGAATTGTCCAGGTGCTGGAGAACACTGCTAGGCTGGAATACTGATGGCGCTTGATATACTGCTGGTGGTGTTGTAGCCCAGTAGTTAGAGTACACTGCAGAAGCTGGGGTAGCTCATGTGCTTCAGAATATTGAAGAACTGGGATAATCCCGGTGTTGGAAAACAATGAAGATGGTGACAAAGTCCAGGTGTTTGAGAATATTGTGGATACTACAATAGTGTAGGTACTTGAAAACTCTACAGATACTGGGGAAGCTCAGGTGTTGAGAATGTCGCAGATGCTGGGATAATTCAGACATCGAGAACAGTGCAGATAATGGAATTACTCAAGTATTTGAGAACACTGCAAATATGTCGACTATGAGATAGTCGACATGTTTGAGAACCGAGACATTTTTGGATACTCAAAATGTTTGAGGCAGTCCTGGCTGGTGTAGCTCAGTGGATTGAACATGGGCTGCAAACCAAAGCATCACAGGCTCAATTCCCAGCCTGGGCACATGCCTGGGTTGCAGGCCATGACCCCCAGCAACCGCACATTGACGTTTCCCTCTCTCTCTCTCTCTCTCTCCCTCCCTTTCCTATCTAAAAATAAAATAAATACAATCTTTTAAAAAATCTTAGAACAAATAAAAGGTGTTTGAGGCACTGGTTACTTAAGGATAGTACAGCTGCCTGGAACACTGAATGTGAGCAATAGTCAGGGATTTGGGGAACATTGCAGGTGCTTCACCTAGCACAGGTGTTCTTGAACCATACACATGCTGTTATATATAGTTCAGGTGTTTGAGAAGAGAGAAGACACGGGGATCTCATGTGTTTATGAAAGTATTTCAGTTGCTGGGATAGTAGATGTTTGAGAGGAGGACACCCAGTCAAATGACTGGAGTTGGAGAGCTATGAAGATCCTGGGATATTCCAGGTGTTTGATATCCCTGAACAGCTAGGCAAGTCCAGCTACCTGACACCATTATAGGTGCTGGAGTAGTGCAGAAGTCTGAGAAATTTACAGATGCTGGGAGAGTACAGGTGAGTGAGAGCACAGCAGATGCTGCCATAATGGTCCAGGTATAGGAGAATGCTGGAGATGCTGAGGAGGTGCCTATTTTGGGAAACAAAGAAACAAACAAACTACAGATGCTGAGAGTAGTACCAGTGTGTGAGAACACTGAAGATTCTGTGGTAGTCTGAGTGTTTCGGGACACTGAAAAAGCTGGTATAGACCAAATGTTTGAGAACACTGAAGCTGCTAAGGCATTCCAGTTGTTGAAGTATATTGTTCGGCTTGGTATCATCCAGTTGTTTGAGATCCAGTGGATGCAGCGACATGCTAGATATCTAGGCATTATTGAAGACCCTGGAATAAATGAGGTGTTTGAGAAGACAGAAGATGCTGTGAGAAGTGCAGGCGTATTTGAAGGATGCAGACAGTGGTACAGTTCATGTTTTCAAGAACTCAGAAGGTGCTGGGATATTGTGAGTGGCTTGGAATATCATAGAGGAAGCGATAGCACAGATGTTGGGAACAATACAAAACTAGGGTACTCCCAGCTTTGGAAAAAAACACTGCAGAAGGTGGGATAGTCCAGGTGTTTTGGTCACTGAAGAGTTGAAGATGTCCAAGCATCTGTGAACTCCAATGATGCTAGCTCTGGTCCAGGCGCATGGCAAAACTGCAGACACAGCAACGTTCTCGGTGTTTGAAATCATTGCAGGCACTGAGTTAGTACTCATTTGCAGCACTTGGCATGTGTTGGCAACAGTCCTGGTCTTGAGAACACTGCAGGTGCTGGATATTCCACGTGGTGATAACACTGGAGATGTTGGGCTTCTCTGGGATTTGAGAACACTGCGGGCTCTGGGACAGTCACGATATTTGAAAACAAAAATTGCTGACTCAAGTGGCTCAGAGGAATGAAAGATGCTTGGAACAGTGCATGTGATAGAGAACGCTGCACACACTGGGAGCATCTAAGCATCTGGAAACACTGAAGGTGTAGGGATATTGCCGGTGTTTGCACAGGTCACAGGCTCTGAGAGGATTCAGGTGTTTGAGAAGACAAAGGCGCACAGGGATTTCAGGTGATGGAGCACACAGCGGAGGCTGGGATACACCGGGTGTTTGAGAACACCGAAGATGCTAGGAATATTGGATGTGTCTGAATTCCTATAAGTTGCTGGATTTCCTGGGTGTTTCACAACTCTGAGACTCTGTGAGAGTCCATGATTTTGCGACTTTGCAGGCACTGGGAATTTTCCAAGAGTTTGAGAACACTGCAGACCCAGTGTAGTCTATGTGTTTGACAACATTAAATAGGATGTGGGTGACAGGGTGTTTGAGAACACTGCACACTCGGAGATAGCAGAGACACTGCCAACATTGCTATAATTGGGTGTTTGTGACCTTGCACATGCTGAGTCATGCTTGTGTTTTGGAAACACTGAAGGTGCTGTGATACTCCACAGCTGAGAACATCACAGATGCTGATATAGCACAGGCACTGGAGAACATAGGACACGCTGAAATAGGCCCCAGGTTTTAAAGCTTTGTCAAAGCTGGGTAGTCCAGGTGTTTGGAACATTGCAGTCACAGCAGTTGTCCAGCTGTCTGCCAATAATGAAGATGCCCTTTCACCCACGTGTTTGAGAACACTGGTGACAAGGGAATGGTACCTGAGATTTGAGAGAAAGAGCACCGGGATAATACAGTTGCTGGGAAACACTGCAAATGCTGTACTATTAGATGTGGTGATGCGGGGCTGGGGTTGGGGGGGGGGGCTGCATTTGCAGGGATTGACCAGACTTTGAACATGAAGACATTGAGGTAGTCTTGGTGTTTCCGATGTTGAAGTCCTGGCATAGTCATGCAGTTGTAGAATGTTGCTCGTGCTGGATTGTTCAGGCATTGAGAACATTGCAGGAGATGTGAATAATCACGGAGTTTGAGACAGATGCTGGGGCAGTCCAGTGTTTCAGACATTGAAGATGCTGAGAGAAACCTGTGTTTGATAATATCCGAGTTGCGGTGATGGCTTAGGTGTTTCGGCTGCCGAGAGCGCTGGATTTGTTCAGGTGCTCGAGGTCCCTGAATGTGAGGGACTACCCTGGGTGATGGAGAACAGTGTAAATGCTGGAATAGTCAAGATGTTTGAGCACATTGCCGATGCTGGGATCGTCCATGTGCCCCAGTTCACTGCAGAGGCTAGGATCGTTCACAGCTTGAGAACACTAAAGATTCTGCAATAATCCAGGTGTCTGAGAACAGTGCAGATGCTGGAATAGCCAGGCAGTTGAGAATATTGCATATGCCGAGAGAGAACTGATATCTGAGCACACGAAGGTGCCGGGTTACTGCATCTGTTTCAAAGCAGGGCAAATACTGGCGGACTTTAGAGTTTTAGAACCTAAACCTGTGCGGAAGAATCCAAGGGTTTGAAGACATTTCTGATGCTGCATAAAGCCATGGTGTTTTTGAAACATACAGACCTTGGGAAGGCTCAGGGTTTTGACATAACAGAAAATTCAGGTGTAGCAGAATATTGTGGACATTGGAAGAGTAAAGATGGTTGAGGACAAAAAGGCACGCATCCACCAGTTCCTTGGGAACACAGCAGACACTTGGGTATGCCTGGTGTTCAAACACCCTGAAGATGCTGCTGACTATCCAGGTGTTTGTTTGAGGTCATTGAAGACGTTATGGCATGCCGGTGTAAGGAAGCGGCGAAGACACAGAGGAAGGATGGCTGTGGAGCACTTTACAGATGCTGGTGCACTCCAGAAGTTTGAGAAGTTTCCGGAAGCTGGAATAGACCACGCGAGTGGGAACTCTGCAGATGTCATAATAGTCCAGGTCTGTGAAAACCTAGAAGATGCTGGGGATTTACTAGGTTCACACATTGTCCTTGAAAATCAGTTAACGACCCCTCAGATTTCCTTTCAACTCCTGTGTTGCAGTAAAGCTCAGGACGTGCAGACAAGGGCATTTGCCAAGGGCCAAGTACATTATTAGCCAGAGGACTAACGGGCTCTGGCTAACTTGAAGCTTCTCTTCCTCAAGGGGCCTCAAAACAATCCTAAATGCTTTCATGTGGAAGGACCAGCGTGCTACATTCAGTGACTCCTGAGAAAGAGTAGGATGCCCGATACATTGCTGGCTTGACCTGGCTCTACAGCACATCTCCGTTTCTCACAAGGCCAAAGTCCGGTATGAGGACTGTCGGGTGATTCAGTTGTGCACCCCATGGCTATATGGTAACCCTGCCTACATATCTGTCAGTTGAGTCTTCCCACCAGTATGCCTGGAGGGCCCCCTGTCCTTTCTGAACATCCACAGCAAGCGACAGCAATCTTTGACAACTTGGGCGTTGCTCTTCTGAAGACTCCTCAATAGATGTCCGTGTATATGAGCTCTATATTTTCACTTGTGATGAGAAGGCTGTAGGGCCTGGCAGGTCTGAGTGGAGTCATAAGCCTTGTGCAGTGTCTTGTATTGCTGTTAATCTCCTTGGTGCCTTTGGGAAGTGTAGCCATATGTGTTTAACTAGACACTGTGGAGCAAGAGTAATGCTATGAAAAAGGCCATAACTCCAAAGAGCATTAGCCACAACGGGTTCATAAGAAATATGCCAAGTGATTGCTCTCATTGGCTGGCGTGTGTCCTGATTTCCTGCAGTCTAGTCCCACGGGCTGCTGTCTGGACCCACGAGCTTCCATCTCTTTTGCGTGCGATTGTCCCCGTTTTCCTTTCCTTGTGCAATCGGTTCTCATCTTCTATGCCCGCTGTTGGAGCTGCATCTCCTTTGTCTCCTGCTTTCGGGAAATTCCCTCATGCTCTCCATCTAACTTTCCCTCGTGTTACTCTGCTGATTCCCTCTTTCATGCCATTGGTCTCGACGTGTGAATTTCACCCCCTGGCGGCGGGGATTCCCAGTGCTATGCTCTTCCCTTTAGGGTTCTTACCGGGAATCCCCTCTTCTCGGCTTCCTACTGCCGTACCCTCCCTCTTGGCCAACTTCATGTGCTCCACTGCTCCTTGCCTGAACTTCAATGATGTGACCTCCGTCTAGGACGATGTCTGGATATCAGCCTTCTCCCCTTGGAATTGTCCATTCCAAAGCATGCCGGCAAGACGTGCGGTTCCCACCTGCCCCTTGCGATTTCGAAGTCCACTTTCTTGTCCCTGCTTTTCTCGGTCTCATGACCTCGGCTTCTTCATTTCGAATTGCTAAGAGTCCTTCTCGGGTTAGAGGGAATCATGCCAGTGTTCATGGTGTTTTCAGTTGCATGCCAGTGATGTCTGGGTTCACATTCTATCACCGTCCTGTTCGAATTTCATGGCCATCTCCTTGGTGCCTGGAATTTGGGGTCCATGTCCACGCCTTGGTATTTGGGAATTCTCCTATTGTTCTTATGGGGTGGCGTGCCATCCACAGTTTCTATACTTGTGAGTTCCATCCCGTGTCCTTGGGTTCCATCGTTCTGCCCCATTCTTGGGGAATTCCTTTTCCACATTTTTCTCGCTTCGTTCCCAGGGAGCTCTCTGTTCTGAGATTCGGACTACGTTCTCTTTGTGCAACGGGTATCACTTTTCCTCCGCAACTTCCCTGCCTTCGGATATCCACAGTATTGCTCTCCTGGCCGTGGATTCCATTCTCGTGTCGGTGCACTTTCGAGTTCTGTGTTTTGTTCTGGCAGTTTGTCCACCCTTGACCTTGTTTTCAGAGCTCTGCGTTCCACTCCCAAGGTCCTGGTTTTCTGGGTTAGTTCCCCTTTCTCTTGGGGGTGTGAAGTACCACCTTGTTGTTGTCAGAGATCGAGTTCCACCCCCACCGTGTGTGTATTCTGAGATTCATTCCTCTGTGGGAGCGCTATGGCTTCCATGCACACGTGGTCCGGTGCGCGAAAACTGGCTGGGTTCTTGATATTCGCCGTTCTTCCTCCGGGTCACCATCCCCCCGGTTTCATTCTTTTTTGGTAGGGGCATCCAGATCGGACGCTTTGGCTAGGAATTGTGGGTGGCGTGTCATTTCACTCGCACTCCCTAGGTGCATGTCCTTTCTACGGGATTGCAGTTCTCTGGCACTGGTGCTCCTCGTCTGGATCACATGCTCTTCTCCTGAGAGGTGCGAGTGCCTAAGCGGTGCTGCTGGGCTATCTATTTCCCCCTTCTGGATGCCCGCGTTCTGAGTGCAGAAGAGTGATCTCAGTGTTCGGAATTCCACTGCCTTAAAGTTCTTTTCCATGTGCATCTCGCTTTTCAGTGTAGTTTGTGGTGTACTTTTGGACTTGAATTTGCAGGTTTCCTCCCCTTTGTCTTGCGCTTTCATGATCCACAACACAGCATTCCCGTGTGCCTTGATGTCCGTGCCTCGCTCTTGCGAATCCCAGGTCCATTCTCCGCCTGTGGTGTGGAGTGACATTTCCCTTGCCCTCAGGGCGAGGAATGCCACCCTCTTCATCCTGGGATGGCGGACGAGCTTCCTCAGCCTTGTAGCCTTCTTTGCCTTATGCTGCTATATTGTGGTTGACATTTTTCTCATCTTTTTGGGATGGCAAGGGTGACCCTTTGATACCAGCGTTTCCAGGTTACCTTGTCGCCGGCCTCGGATTCTGGGATGCCTTGTCCCCCTGCTGGGTTGCCGCTCTGAGTGCCTGTATCGTGGCGATGTTCATGTCAGCCCCTGTGAGCAGTGTCAGAAATCCGGAATCGCATCCCAGTGTGGTGAAGGTGCCCAGCTCTGTCCCTTTGTTCCAGAACTGTTCGATTCCATGGATGTTTCTCCAGTCCAAGAGCTTTGACCCCTTGTGTGGTGTGTGAGGAGAATGGCCGAGCTCTAGCAGGCCTGAATCCCCTCAACCTGCTCTTGCAGTCCCTTGTGGTTTGTCTCCTTACTCTGGGGCTTTGTAGATTGAGTCCTTTCTACCCCGTGTTCCACATTCCATCCCGAGTTTCTCTGAGTTCCGACTTCCATTGTCTTGTTGCTGGGTTTCCAATTCCATCTCTTTGTTCACTGGCATCTGTCGTTCAGTGGTTCGTGCTTGGCATTTGATGTTCCACCTCCTTCTCCCTGGCTTTCGGAGCTCCTCCGTGTTTCAGCACTTGTCAGATCCATGCCTTCTTCTCAGGATTCCGTGTGCCTTACGTTTCATGGCGACAAAACGTCCATTCCCTTTTTGTCATGGTTCTTTCAAACCTCTCTACTCTCCGTAGTGCCCTTTCGTGACCCTTGTTGTTTGAGTATCACATGCCCTCCAAATGTTCGATGGCTCCTTCCATTTCTACCTTGGTCCTCGTGCTACACAGTTCCTTGTTTTGGTGTTGCTTTAGGAACTCTGGTCTCCTACTCCTCATAGTTCTAACAGCCACGACCAGCTGTACAGAGTCCCGAGTTCCGGGCCCTTGCGTTGGGTTCCTGAGAAACTTTTCAGGGTTCTTAGGTTTTCACGTACCACCGCCCATCCTTTTATCAGGTGTCCTGGTCCCTTCATGGTTTGCCTCAGTTGCTCACTCTCCCACCGTTGTTGTTGTGCAGCGCGTCCCATGCCCTTTTCGGCAGCCTACTGCACAAGGGTGCTCTGTGTGGGATTCCCTTGCCGATCCCCTTCTTCTCAGGACTCAGAGTTGCATTGCCTGCTTCTGGAACTTTCCCTTTGCTAACCTTTGTCCCAGGACAGTGGTTCACCCCATTGCTTTTCCGTCTCCTCATTTTCCCCTCTTGCTGGCTCACTGAGTTCAGGACCTTTGATGCTCCCCTTCTCCTAACAGTCACCTGGTTTGGGGGACAGACGATTGATTTCCTCTCATTTTGGATCGATGGAGTTCCATTGCCGTGCTTGTGGTTCTGCTTCTCACCGCAAAGGTCTCTGAATTCGATGTTTGAGGCCCTTGTGTTTGGGTTTCTCTGTGCATTTGTGTTCAGGGTCCAGTGAGTCCCCGTACCTTGCACTTGCAATTTCGCATGATTTCGCCTTTCCCTTGCGCCATTCCACTTCAACCTCATTGGGAAGTGCTTCCGTCCATCTCTTTCGCGTGCGACCGTCCCCGTTTTCCTTGCCTTGCGCACCCGGTTTCCATCTTCGAAGCCCGGTGTCGGAGCTGCCTCTCCTGTGTCTTCGGATTTCGGGAAATGCCCTCATGCTCTCCATCTAAGGTTCCCTCGTGTTGCTCCGGTGATTCCCGGATTCATCCCGATGGTCTCGAGGTGTGGATTTCACCCCCTTGCGGCGGGCATTCCCAGTGCTATTCTCTTCCCTTTAGGGTTCTTACCGGGAATCCCCTCTTCTCGGCTTCCTACTGTCGTAGCCTTCCTCTTGGCCAACTCAATGTGCTCAACTGCTCCTTGCCTGAACTTCAATGATGTGACCTCCGTCTAGGACGATGTCTGGATATCAGCCTTCTCCCCTTGGAATTGTCCATTCCAAAGCATGCCGGCAAGACGTGCGGTTCCCACCTGCTCCTTGCGATTTCGAAGTCAACTTTCTTGTCCCTGCTCTTCTCAGCCTCATGACCTCGGCTTCTTCATTTCGAATTGCTAAGAGTCCTTCTCGGGCTAGAGGGAATCATGCCAGTGTTCATGGTGTTTTCAGTTGCATGCCAGTGATGTCTGGGTTCACATTCTATCACCGTCCTGTTCGAATTTCATGGCCATCTCCTTGGTGCCTGGAATTTGGGGTCCATGTCCACGCCTTGGTATTTGGGAATTCTCCTATTGTTCTTATGGGGTGGCGTGCCATCCACAGTTTCTATACTTGTGAGTTCCATCCCGTGTCCTTGGGTTCCATCGTTCTGCCCCATTCTTGGGGAATTCCTTTTCCACATTTTTCTCGCTTCGTTCCCAGGGAGCTCTCTGTTCTGAGATTCGGACTACGTTCTCTTTGTGCAACGGGTATCACTTTTCCTCCGCAACTTCCCTGCCTTCGGATATCCACAGTATTGCTCTCCTGGCCGTGGATTCCATTCTCGTGTCGGTGCACTTTCGAGTTCTGTGTTTTGTTCTGGCAGTTTGTCCACCCTTGACCTTGTTTTCAGAGCTCTGCGTTCCACTCCCAAGGTCCTGGTTTTCTGGGTTAGTTCCCCTTTCTCTTGGGGGTGTGAAGTACCACCTTGTTGTTGTCAGAGATCGAGTTCCACCCCCACCGTGTGTGTATTCTGAGATTCATTCCTCTGTGGGAGCGCTATGGCTTCCATGCACACGTGGTCCGGTGCGCGAAAACTGGCTGGGTTCTTGATATTCGCCGTTCTTCCTCCGGGTCACCATCCCCCCGGTTTCATTCTTTTTTGGTAGGGGCATCCAGATCGGACGCTTTGGCTAGGAATTGTGGGTGGCGTGTCATTTCACTCGCACTCCCTAGGTGCATGTCCTTTCTACGGGATTGCAGTTCTCTGGCACTGGTGCTCCTCGTCTGGATCACATGCTCTTCTCCTGAGAGGTGCGAGTGCCTAAGCGGTGCTGCTGGGCTATCTATTTCCCCCTTCTGGATGCCCGCGTTCTGAGTGCAGAAGAGTGATCTCAGTGTTCGGAATTCCACTGCCTTAAAGTTCTTTTCCATGTGCATCTCGCTTTTCAGTGTAGTTTGTGGTGTACTTTTGGACTTGAATTTGCAGGTTTCCTCCCCTTTGTCTTGCGCTTTCATGATCCACAACACAGCATTCCCGTGTGCCTTGATGTCCGTGCCTCGCTCTTGCGAATCCCAGGTCCATTCTCCGCCTGTGGTGTGGAGTGACATTTCCCTTGCCCTCAGGGCGAGGAATGCCACCCTCTTCATCCTGGGATGGCGGACGAGCTTCCTCAGCCTTGTAGCCTTCTTTGCCTTATGCTGCTATATTGTGGTTGACATTTTTCTCATCTTTTGGGGATGGCAAGGGTGACCCTTTGATACCAGCGTTTCCAGGTTACCTTGTCGCCGGCCTCGGATTCTGGGATGCCTTGTCCCCCTGCTGGGTTGCCGCTCTGAGTGCCTGTATCGTGGTGATGTTCATGTCAGCCCCTGTGAGCAGTGTCAGAAATCCGGAATCGCATCCCAGTGTGGTGAAGGTGCCCAGCTCTGTCCCTTTGTTCCAGAACTGTTCGATTCCATGGATGTTTCTCCAGTCCAAGAGCTTTGACCCCTTGTGTGGTGTGTGAGGAGAATGGCCGAGCTCTAGCAGGCCTGAATCCCCTCAACCTGCTCTTGCAGTCCCTTGTGGTTTGTCTCCTTACTCTGGGGCTTTGTAGATTGAGTCCTTTCTACCCCGTGTTCCACATTCCATCCCGAGTTTCTCTGAGTTCCGACTTCCATTGTCTTGTTGCTGGGTTTCCAATTCCATCTCTTTGTTCACTGGCATCTGTCGTTCAGTGGTTCGTGCTTGGCATTTGATGTTCCACCTCCTTCTCCCTGGCTTTCGGAGCTCCTCCGTGTTTCAGCACTTGTCAGATCCATGCCTTCTTCTCAGGATTCCGTGTGCCTTACGTTTCATGGCGACAAAACGTCCATTCCCTTTTTGTCATGGTTCTTTCAAACCTCTCTACTCTCCGTAGTGCCCTTTCGTGACCCTTGTTGTTTGAGTATCACATGCCCTCCAAATGTTCGATGGCTCCTTCCATTTCTACCTTGGTCCTCGTGCTAACCAGTTCCTTGTTTTGGTGTTGCTTTAGGAACTCTGGTCTCCTACTCCTCATAGTTCTAACAGCCACGACCAGCTGTACAGAGTCCCGAGTTCCGGGCCCTTGCGTTGGGTTCCTGAGAAACTTTTCAGGGTTCTTAGGTTTTCACGTACCACCGCCCATCCTTTTATCAGGTGTCCTGGTCCCTTCATGGTTTGCCTCAGTTGCTCACTCTCCCACCGTTGTTGTTGTGCAGCGCGTCCCATGCCCTTTTCGGCAGCCTACTGCACAAGGGTGCTCTGTGTGGGATTCCCTTGCCGATCCCCTTCTTCTCAGGACTCAGAGTTGCATTGCCTGCTTCTGGAACTTTCCCTTTGCTAACCTTTGTCCCAGGACAGTGGTTCACCCCATTGCTTTTCCGTCTCCTCATTTTCCCCTCTTGCTGGCTCACTGAGTTCAGGACCTTTGATGCTCCCCTTCTCCTAACAGTCACCTGGTTTGGGGGACAGACAATTGATTTCCTCTCATTTTGGATCGATGGAGTTCCATTGCCGTGCTTGTGGTTCTGCTTCTCACCGCAAAGGTCTCTGAATTCGATGTTTGAGGCCCTTGTGTTTGGGTTTCTCTGTGCATTTGTGTTCAGGGTCCAGTGAGTCCCCGTACCTTGCACTTGCAATTTCGCATGATTTCGCCTTTCCCTTGCGCCATTCCACTTCAACCTCATTGGGAAGTGCTTCCGTCCCTCTCTTTCGCGTGCGACCGTCCCCGTTTTCCTTGCCTTGCGCACCCGGTTTCCATCTTCGAAGCCCGGTGTCGGAGCTGCCTCTCCTGTGTCTTCGGATTTCGGGAAATGCCCTCATGCTCTCCATCTAAGGTTCCCTCGTGTTGCTCCGGTGATTCCCGGATTCATCCCGATGGTCTCGAGGTGTGGATTTCACCCCCTTGCGGCGGGCATTCCCAGTGCTATTCTCTTCCCTTTAGGGTTCTTACCGGGAATCCCCTCTTCTCGGCTTCCTACTGTCGTAGCCTTCCTCTTGGCCAACTCAATGTGCTCAACTGCTCCTTGCCTGAACTTCAATGATGTGACCTCCGTCTAGGACGATGTCTGGATATCAGCCTTCTCCCCTTGGAATTGTCCATTCCAAAGCATGCCGGCAAGACGTGCGGTTCCCACCTGCTCCTTGCGATTTCGAAGTCAACTTTCTTGTCCCTGCTCTTCTCAGCCTCATGACCTCGGCTTCTTCATTTCGAATTGCTAAGAGTCCTTCTCGGGCTAGAGGGAATCATGCCAGTGTTCATGGTGTTTTCAGTTGCATGCCAGTGATGTCTGGGTTCACATTCTATCACCGTCCTGTTCGAATTTCATGGCCATCTCCTTGGTGCCTGGAATTTGGGGTCCATGTCCACGCCTTGGTATTTGGGAATTCTCCTATTGTTCTTATGGGGTGGCGTGCCATCCACAGTTTCTATACTTGTGAGTTCCATCCCGTGTCCTTGGGTTCCATCGTTCTGCCCCATTCTTGGGGAATTCCTTTTCCACATTTTTCTCGCTTCGTTCCCAGGGAGCTCTCTGTTCTGAGATTCGGACTACGTTCTCTTTGTGCAACGGGTATCACTTTTCCTCCGCAACTTCCCTGCCTTCGGATATCCACAGTATTGCTCTCCTGGCCGTGGATTCCATTCTCGTGTCGGTGCACTTTCGAGTTCTGTGTTTTGTTCTGGCAGTTTGTCCACCCTTGACCTTGTTTTCAGAGCTCTGCGTTCCACTCCCAAGGTCCTGGTTTTCTGGGTTAGTTCCCCTTTCTCTTGGGGGTGTGAAGTACCACCTTGTTGTTATCAGGGATTTATTTCTACCCCACATTCTGAGACCTATTTCCTTGTTACTTCTCATATGAGCTGCTTCCTAGTGTTCTTTCGCTATCAAATAACATCTCGTTGTTTTCATGGTTCGAGTTCTGTCCCAATTTTCTGTTCATTCAATGTTTAATCTTCTTGTTGCACTGGTCCAAGTTGCATCCCCTTGTTCTTAGTGTTTCAAGAATTGATCTATTCCTGGTATTTTAAGTTCTCTGCATTTCGTTTCAGGTTGCTGTGTTTCATACACTTGTAGGAATTATGAGTTCAGACTCCTAGTTCTGGAATTGTCTGTTCCATCCCATTTTTTCTCAAGTCTCTGAGGTCCATTTTTTTCCTGGGGATTCGAGTTCAATAGGTTCTTTCTTTCTCTTTCAATCACATTTTTCTTCAGTCTTTGTGTTCCTTCTTCTTGTCCTTGGGTTATATATTCACATATAGATGGTTTCAGGATTCTGAGTTCTATACCAACATTCTTTGGGTTCCTTGTTGTATTCACCTGTTCTTGGAGTCCTGAGTTCCATTCATTTGTTTGTGTATGTCTGACCTGCTTCTCCTTCTTCTTTGCATTTCAGGTTTAATAAACTTTTTGTGGTATAACAAGTTAATCAACATTTTCTAAGGATTATGAGGTTCATCCTCTTTTCTTGGCATTCCAGTTTCCTTCCCTTTTGTGGTTGAAGTCCGCATTCTATCCTCTTGTTCTCTGTGTTTGGATATCCATCTCTTTCGCTGGGTTCTCTGGGTACCTACACCTACTGATTGGAGTCTCCTTTTGTCTGCTCTTATTCTCAGGATTTAGATTTCCATAAACTTTTTTTTTTGCTGGGGTTTTGAGTTGTGGTTCTTTTGGGATTTCAATTTTTTTCTCCTTCTTCTCTGAGTTCCAAGATTAAAAATATATTGTAAGGATCTATGTCTTGGACATGTTTTTGGGAATCTGAGTTTTTCCCCTTATTCGGAGATTCTGATAACTGTTTCCATGTTCTTGAGGTTTACAAATCAATCCCATTGTTCTTTGGGTTCTGATTTTCACCTAATATTTTTTTCTGGGTTTTGAGTCCCATGCCATTGTGCATAGCTTTCGGAATTCATTCCCTTGTTCTTAGGGTTATGAGTCCAATCACCTTGTTCATGGTAGTCTAAGTTCTATCCTCTATTTTTTTGAGATTTCAGGTCTTTTATCTTATTTTGGGGTATTGAGTTCAACAAACATTACTGCAGGTTATGAGGTCCACCCTTTATTCTTGTGCTCTGAGTTCCATTCTAATTTGGTGGGATAGGGGAGTGGTTCAAGATCTATTCTTTTCTTTCCAGAATTCAGAATTTAATCCCAAGGTTATTAGGATTCTGAATTTCTTTCCCTTGTTCATTCAGTACCAAATTTTGTCTGCATTTGCCTCTGGCTTCAGATATCTATAACATTGCTTTCTTGGTAGTGAGATGCATCCTGTTGTTGTTGTTTCTCCAAGTTGTGTCCCTTTGTTTCATAGTCGTGATATCCATCACCTTGTTTTTGAAGTTCTGAGTTCCATCCCCTTGTTCCTTATTAACTGAGTTCCTTCCCATTTTGGGGTATCAAGTACTATCCCTTAACTTTCATGGTTTGAGTTTCATGCTGATTTTTTCTGGATTCTCAGTCTCCTTTACTCTCAGTAGTAGTCTGAGTTTTTACTCCTTGTTCTCAGGGTTCAGCAGAATGGCCTTATTCTGAGGATTCCGAGTTTCTTGCCCATACTATCAGAGTTTCATCACTTTTATGTAGGGATTTTGAGTTCAGAACCCTTCTCCTGGAATTGTAATTTTGATCTCATTTTTTTTGAAGTCTCTGGGTTAGATTCTCTTCATGTGGATTAGAATTCAATGAACTTCTCCTTTTTTTCGCATTTCCATTACATTTTCCTTGGGATTCCTTTTTTCTGGCCTCTTGTCCTTGGGTTATCATTTCTTTGTTGTAGTAATTTGAGTCCATCCCCTTATTTTCAGGATTCATAAAGATGGCCCTATTTTGCATATTCTGAGTTCCTTGTCCTTATTCTCTGGATTCCAAGGATAATTATCACATTGGAAGGGTTTATGTTTGGCTTTCCTATTTTGAGGATTCTAAGTTTTCCCCTTGTTCTGGGGTTCTATTGCCCATTACCATGTTCTTTGAATTTCCAGCTCCATACCCTAGTTCCTCCATTTCTGTTTCACCTCTTTGTTCATTAGGTTTTGAGTGCCATGTACTTGTTGCTGAGATTTCCAGATTTATGCCCTTGTTATGCATATGAGTTCCATCACCTTGTTCATGGGCATCTGAGTTCCATCGTCTTATTCTTGGGACTTCAGGTTCCTTTATCTTGTTCTTGGGGTACTGAGTTTCACAAACATCACTACAGGTTGTGAGATCCATCTCCTGTACTTGTGTTCTGAGTTCTAAGCCATTGTTATTAGGGTTTTGAGTTTCATGCTCTTCTTCCTGGTGTTTTGTGATCCATTCTGTTGTTCTCAGGATTGAGAGTTCAATCTCAGGGTTCTTGGGGTTCCGAGTTCCTTCCCCTTTTTCATTGAGTATTAAATTTCATCTACATGTTCTCTGGCGTCTGTTATCCATAACACTGTTGTGGTGATCAAGAGTTTCATAATTTCTTGTTGGTTTTAATTTCGCTGCCCAATTGTTTCATAGCTGTGATATCAATCACACAGTTTTCAGAGTTTTTAGTTCCATACCCTTGTTCTGGTTATCTGAGTTACTTCCCAGTTCTTGGGGTATCAACTACCATCCTATTTTCATTGTTTGAGCTCCGTCCAAATGTTCTCTAGATTCAGAGTCTCATCTTTTTTGTTGTAGTTGTCCGAGATCAATCGCCTTGTTCTAAGGGTTCAGAAAAAAAAAATGGCCCTATTCTTGGGACACTGAATTTCTTCCCTTTGGTGTCAGATTTCTGAGATTTGTTGTAGAGATTTCAATATCAGCACCATTGTTTTGGGATTGTGGGTTCCATCTCATTTTTCTCAAGGCTTCCAGTTCCATGTTCTTGTTGGGGATTAGAGATCAATTGCCTTGTTCCCACTGTCCTTATTCACATAACCTTGTTTTTGGAAACCCAATTTTTTCTTTTTCTTTTTTTTTCCATGGTGTATCTAGTTGTATCCCTTGTTCTTGGGGATCTGAGTTCCATCTCAATTATGTCTGGATTCCTAGTTCCATGGTTTTGCAGTTGGTCTTCCATTTCAATTTCTCTGTTAACAGAAATCTGTGTTCTGTACCCTTGTATGTGGAATTTCAGGTCCCTTCACTTTGTTCTTGGGGTTTTGAGTATCTTTGCATTTTCCTAGGGTCCTGATGTCTACCCCATGTTCTTGAAATTTCATGTTTCTTTCCCTTTTACAGAGATTCTCACTCTATCCCATTTTTATCAGAGCTCTGAATTCCATTGCCTTGTTCTTGTGACTGTAGAATACTTCCCCATATACTTGGGACTTTGTGGTTCATCCTATTTCTCTTGTGATTCTTAGGTGTATATCATTGCCCTGGGGATGTAAGTTCCATTCCCTTGAAATGGGATTCCTAATTTCATCCTTATTATCCTCACACTTCTGAGATCCATTCTTTTCCGTTTGGGTTCCAACTTCCATAGTCTTTTTCTTGGTGTTCTTTGTTTAATCAGCTATGCCGTATCTCAGGTTTTCGACTTTCATCCCCATAAAATAAGGACTTCCAGCTTAGTCATCTTGTTATTGAATTGTGAATTTCCACCCATTTTTCTCAATTCTCAGTTTCATCCCTTTGTTAGGGATTTGAGTTTAATTTCCTAGTTGTCCCTATACTCACATCACATTTTCTTGGAATTCCAAGTTCCTTCACCTTGTCCTTGGGTGTCTAGTTACATTCCCTATATCTTAGTGTTCTGAGTTTCATACCAATTATGTCTGTGTTCTGAGTTCCATGCCCTTGTAGTTGGATGTCCATTTCTATGCCCTTATTCACTTGCATCTGAGATCCATCACCTTGTCCTTGCCACTTCCTGTTCCTTTGAATTGTTCTTGTGTCCTAGAGTTCCATCATCAGTTTCTAGGGTTCTGTGCTTCATCCCTTGTTCTTGGAATTTCATGCCCCTTCCAAGGGACTCATTTTTGGGGACTCATTTTTATCCTTGCTCTCTAGGTTCTGAACAATCTCTATATCCTTGTAAATCTGAGCTCTTTCCCCTTTTTCACTGAGCATCAAATTCCATCCATATTTTCTCTGGCTTCTGATATTCATAGTATTATCGTCATGCTAAGGAGTTCTATTTTTTCATTGTTGCTTTGTCAAGATCTTATCCTTCATTCTAAACGATCTGATGATATACATCACTTTGTGTCAAAGTTCTGAATCCATCCTTTTGTTCTTAATTGTGTGAATAGGTTCCCAATGTTCTTGCTGTTTCAAGAACCATCATCATGTTTTCTGGGTCCTGAGTTTTGTACCTATTTTCTCTGGATTCAGAGTTCCAGCTCTATGTTTTATGGGTCCCTTTTTTGTCTTTTTCTTTTTGGGGTTCTGAACAATGGCTCTATTACTTGGAATCTGATTTTCATCCCCTTGTCATGCTTCTGCACTTCATCCCATTTGGTGTAGAAATTTCAAGCCCAGGCCCCTTGTACTGGAAGTATGGTTCCCATCCCATTTTCTCAATTCTCCAAATTCCCCTTTTGGGGATTCAAGTTCAATCTTCTTGTTCCTGCTGTTCTGATTCCAATGACCTTGTTCTTGGGATTATGAGTTTCTTTGCCTTGTTCTTTCATTATCTAGCTATATACCTTTGACCTCTGTTTTCCAAATTCTGTATCAGTGATCTCTACTTTCCCAGTTCCATCCCCTTGCTGTAGGGTTTCCATTTTCATCCCCTTGTTGAATGGAATCTGATTATGCCACCTTCTTCTGGCATTTTGTGTGCCTTCATCTTATTCTTGGGTTATTGAGTTCCATGTACATTTTCCAGCTTTCAGAGCTCCATCCCTTCTTCTTGGAATTCCAAGTTTTTTCCCATTCTTGGTGACTGGACTTCCATCCCCCTTTTTTCACGGTTTTAAATGATCTATCTTGGGCTTCTAAGTTTCTTTTCCTTTTTCATTCATTATCATATTATATTCCTATTTTCTCTGGTTTGTGATATCCACAACATTGTCCCCTTTGTAGCAATGCCGTTTTGTTGTTGTCTTTGATGTTGTTGTTAATGTTGTTGTTGTTGTTATTGTTGTTGTTGATTTTCTGAGTTATGTGTCCTTGTTCTACTAGTTCTGGTATCCATCACCTTGTTTTAGATGTCTGATTTCCACCCCCTTTATCTTAGTTGTCTAAGTAAATTTCCATTGTTCTTCCATGAAGTACCAACACATTGATTTCAGGGCTCTGACTTAATTCCCAATGTTCTTTGGATTCAGAATTTGATTGTTCTGTTGTAGTGGTCTGAGTTCTATTGACATCTTTGCATGGTTTGGAAAAATGGCCCTATTTTTGGGATTCTGAGTTTCTGCCCCTTGATGCCACACTTTCCCAGTTTTATCCCTTGTGTTTAGGGATTTCTAACCCAGACCCCTTGCTATGGAATTGTGGATTCCATCCTATTTTTCTCAAGCTTCTGAGTTCCATCCTTTTGTTGGGGATTCAAATTCAATCACCTTGTTTCCGTTGCTCTCATTACAATCACGTTGTTTTTTGGATTCTGATTTCCATCCACTCATTCTTGGGGTATCTATTTACATCCTTTTGATCTCAGTGGTCAGAGTTACATCCCAATGATATCTAGGTTCTGAGTTCCATGCCCTTGTAGGTAGGTTTCCATTACCTTCTTGTGCAATTTTGTACTTGGAATTTCAGTTTTATCACCTTTTTCTTGTATTATCAAGTCCATTTACATATTCTAAGCATCCTGAAGTCTATCCCATGTGTTTTGAATTCTGAGTTCCATTCCTTTCCTGTGAGATTGAGTCCCATTTCCTTCTTCTCAATGTTCTAGAGTCCACTATCTTGTTCTTTTTATTGTGGAACACTTCCCGATGCGGAGTTCTATAGACCAGTTGGTTGCCTTTGTGATTCCAAGATTCATCCCTTTGTGTTAGGGTTGTAAGTTTTATCCCAGAGAAATTGGGATTCGTAGGTCCATTTCTCTGTGCTCATGGTTCTCAGATCCAGTCAATTCCTATTGTATTTAAATATCCATAGCTCTTTTTTTTTTTCTTTTGGTGTTCTTAGTGTCATCATCTATGACTTGTCTCAGGTACACGAATTTCATTCCCTAGTAGAAGATAGTTGGACGTCAGTTCTGTTTGTTGTCCTGGAATTCTGATTTCCAACCCATTTTTCACAAGTCTCTGAATTATACCCATTTGTTGGTTATTGGAGTTAAATCACGTTGTTCCTACTTTTCTCATTCTCATCTCCTTGTTACCATGATTCTAAAGCCATTCTTTTCCTCATTGGGTTATGTAGTTATATCCCTTTTCTTGGTGTACAAAGTTTCAGACCAATGGTTTCTGAGTTCGGAGTTGCATTCCCTGATTATTGGGTTTCCATTTCTTTTCCCTTGTTTAGTAGAATCTGAGGTCCATCACCATGTTCTTGGCATTTCCTATTCCTTAGCCTTGCTCTGTGGTCATTGTGTGCCAACCAGTTCTATGGCTCTAAACTCCATCTTTTGTTTCTGGTGTCAATTTTTTAAAAATTGTTACTTTAATCATTGTTCAAGTGCAGTTTCTGTCCTAATCCCATCCCAGCCAACCCACCCATCCCTCCTTTCCTCCCTCCCTTTTCCACCCCCACTAGTTTTGTACATGTGTCCTTTATACTTGTTCCTGTAAACCTTTCCCCTTTCCCCCTGAAATTCCACAGAAATTCCTTCCCCTCTCGCCTCTGGTCACTGTCAGCCTGTTCTCTATTTCAGTGTTTTCAGCTATATTTTGTTTGTTTGTTTTCTTGTTTAGGCTCCTGTTAAAGGTGAGATCATATGGTATTTATCTTTTACCACCTGGCTTATTTCACTTAACATAATGCTTTCCAGCTCCATCCATGCTGTTGCAAAGGGTAGGAGCTTTTTCTTTCTTTCTGCTCCATAGAATTCTGTTGTATAAATGTACCATAGTTTTTTGATCCATTCATTTACTGATGGGCACCTAGGCTGCTTCCAGCACTTGGCTATTGTAATTGTGCTGCTATGAACATTGGGGTGCATAGGTTCTTTTGAATTGGTGTTTCAGGGTTCTTATGATATAATCCCAGCAGTGGAATTGCTGGGTCAAAAGGCAGATCCATTTTTGTTTTCTTAGAAAATTCCATACTGTTTTCCATAGTGGTTGTACCAGTCTGCAGTCCCACCAACAGTGAGTGCACTAGGATCCCTTTTTCTCCACAACCTCTCCAGCACTTGTTTGTTGCTTTATTTATGATGGCCATTCTGACTAGTGTGAAGGCGTATTTCATTGTGGCTTTAATTTGCATCTCTCTGATAGCTAGTAATAAGGAGCATCTTTTCACGTATCTCTGGATCCTCTGTGTGTCCTCCCTGGAGAAGTGTCTGTTCCAGTCCTTTGTCCATTTTTCAATAGGGTTGCTTGTCTTCTTAGAGTGGAGTTGTATAAGTTCTTTGTATATTTCTAGATTAAACCCTTGTCTGAGGTATCATTGGCACACGTTTTCCCATCAGGGTGATTCTCTCTTTATTAGAATATCGTTTTCTTTAGCCGTGCAGAAGCGTTTTATTTTGATGAGATTCCATTTATATATTACTTCCTTTATGTCCCTTGCTCTGGAGGACGTATCAGTAAAAATGTTGCTGCATGAAATATCTGAGATTTTCCTGCTTATGTTCTCCTCTAGGATTTTAATAGTGACATGGATTATATTTAAGGTTTTTTTATCCACCTTGCATTTATTTTTGTGTATGGTGTAAGCTGGTGCTTGAGTTTCGTTTTCTTGCATATAGCTGTCCAGATCTCCCAACACCATTTGTTGAAGAGGCTATTTTTACTCCATTTTATGTTCCTTCCCTATGTTCTTTGTTGAATATTAGTTGTCTGTATAGACTTGGGTTTATTTCTGCACTTGGGTTTATCTCTGTTCTGTTCCAATGGTCCATGTGCCTGTTTTTATGCCAGTACCTAGCTTTCTTTATTACAGTGGCCTTGTAATACAGTTTACTATCAGGTATTGTGATCCCTCCTATTTTAGTCTTCTTTCTCAAATATGTAGCAGATATACAGGGACATTTATGGTTTCATATAAATTTTTGAAGTGTTTGTTCAATATCTGTGAAATATGCTATTGGTACTTTAGTTGGTATTGCATTGAATGTGTAAATTGCTTTGAGTAGTATGGACATTTTGATGGTGTTACTTCTTTCAATCTATGAACATGGTATATGTTTCCATTTGTTTGTGTTTTCCTTGATTTCTTTCTTTAGTGGTTTGAATTGTATTTGAATTTAGTGGTTTGAACTGTATTTCTGAATACAGGACAGGTCTTTTACTCCTTTGGTTGGGTGTAATCCTAGGTATTTTATTTTTCGTTTTGCTATATAGAATGGGATTTTTTTCTTGATTTCTGCTTCTGCTGTTTCATTGTTGGTGTATAAAAATGCCTCTGATTTCTGGATATTGACTTTGTGTCCTGATGTTTTGCCAAATTCATTAATTAGGTCAAACAGTTTTTTTGACTGATTCTATAGGATTTTCTATGTACACTATCATGCCATCTGCAAGCAGTGACAGTTTCGTTTCCTTCTTTTCTATTTGGATGTCTTTCATTTTCCTTTTTTTGTCTGATCGCTTTGTCTAAAACTTCCAATACTATATTGAATAAAAGTGGTAAAAGTGGCCATCCTTGTCTTGTTCCTGATCTTACTGGAAAATATTTTAGTTTTGGTCCATTGAGTATGATGTTGGCTGTAGGTCTCTCATATATGGCCTTTACTATGTTGAGAAATGCTCCCTCCATTCCCACTTTGCTGAGCGATTTTTTTTTCTTATCACAAATGAGTAGTGTGCCTTATCAAATGTTTTCCCCAAATCTATTAATATGATCATGTGATTTTTGCCTTTGCTTTTGTTTATGTGTGTATTACATCTACTGATATTTGAATATTGTACCACCCTTGCATCCCTGGGATGAACCCCACCTGGTCATGGTGTATGATCCTTTTAATGTATTTTTTAATGTGGTTTGCCAATATTTTGTTGCGGATGTTAGCATCTATGTTCATTAGCAATATTGGCCTGAAGTTTTCTTTCTTTGTTGTGTCTTTATCTGGTTATGGGATTAGGATGATGCTGGCTTCATAAAACTCCTAAAACGAGTTTAGGAGTCTTTTATCATTTTGGATTTTTGAAATAGTCTGTGAAGGATAGGGGTTAGTTGTTCATTAAATGTTCTGTAGAATTCTCTTGTGAAACCATCCATTCCAGGGCTTTTGTGTGTCAGAAGTTTTCAGTTACTGCTTCAATTTGATCTGCTGTTATTGGTCTGTTCAGGCTTTCTGCTTCTTCTTTATTGAGTTTTGGGAGATGATATTTTTTTTCTAGAAGTTTTTCCATTTCCCCAAGGTTTTCAAATTTCTTGGCATACAGTTCTTCATAGTAATTTCTCACAATCCTTTGTATTTCTGTGGTATCGGTTGTAATTTCTCCCCTTTCATTATGGAATGTGTTTATTTGGGTCCTCTCTGTTTTTATTTTTTTTTTCTTTATGAGCCTGCTTAAAGTTTTGTCAATTTTGTTTATCTTTTCAAAGAACCATCTCTTGGATTCATTGATCCTTAGAATTGTGCTTTTCATCTCTGCGTCATTTAATTCTGCTCTAATCTTGGTTATTTCCTTCCTTCTACTTTCTCTGGGCTGCCTTTGTTGTTGTTTCTTCAGTTCTTTTAGGAGTATGGTTAGGTTGTTTGAAATGTTTCTCTCTTTTATTCAGTAGGCGTGTATCACTATGAATTCCCCTCTCAGGACTGCATTTGCTGTGTCCCGTTAATTTTGGGTTGTTGCTTATTTTCTAAACTTTTTCATTTCTTCCCTAATTTCATTCCTGATCCATCCATTGGTTAATAGACTGTTATTCAGTCTCTATGATTTTGAGTGTTTTGGGTATTTTTCCTTGGGGTTGCTTTCTAATTTCAGTCCCTTGTGATCCAAGAAGATGCTTGTTATGATTTCAATTTTCTTGAATTTGTTGAGGCTTCTTTTATGTACTATCACGTGGTCTATCTTTGAAAATGTTCCATGTGTATAGGAAAAGAATGTGCATTTTGCTTTTTGGGATGGAGGGCTCTCATCAGTTAAGTCCAATTTATCTAGGGCATTGTTCGATGCCACCATATATTTGTTGATATTTTATCTGGAAGATGTGTCCATATTTGACAGGGGGGTGTTAAAATCCCCCACTATAATTGTCTTGCTGTCAATATCTTTCTTGAGGTCCTCTGAGATTTTCTTTCTGTATTTGGGTGCTCCTATGTTGGGTACATATATATTTACAATGCTTATGTCTTCTTGGTGGATTCTTCCCTTGAGTATTATTAAGTGACCTTCTTTGTCTCTCTTGGTTGCCCATTGTTGGAAGTCTACTTTGTCATAAATGAGTATTGCTGTCTTGGGTTTTTTCCCTTTCTGTTTCCTTGGAAATGTGTTTCCAGCCATTCACTTTCAGTCTGTGTAGATCTTTGGTCCTGAGGTGGGTCTCTTGTAGGCAGCATAGTTATGGGTCATGCTTTCTTATGCATTCAACAATTCTATTTCTTTTGATTGAAGCATTTAATTTATTTACATTTAATGTTATTATTAAATGTAAATGAATTCAGTGTTGAATAATGTTATTATTCATTGCCATTTTCATATTTGTATTCCTCCCTCCCCCTCCTCTCTCTCTCTTCCTTCCTTTCCATAAAAAAGTCCCTTTAGCATCTCTTGAAAACTTGTTTGGTGGAGGTGTATTCTTTTAGATTTTTTTTTCCTTTTTGATCTGGGATGCTCTTTCTATGTTGATTGAGAGCCTTGCTGGGTAAACTAGCCTTGGTTGCAGATTCTGGTTTTCATTACTTGGAATATTTCTTGCCATTGTTTTCTGGCTTGAGTATTCCAATTCGGAAGTCAGCTGTTACTCTTATTCGGGCTCCTTTTTATGTTACTTCCTGTTTCTCCCTTCCTGAATTAAAAATCCTCTCTTTTTATTGAAAATTTGCCATTTTAATTATAATGTGTGTTGAAGTGGGCCTCTTTGGGTTCCTCTTCATTGAGATTCTCTGTGTTTCCTGGATTTGTGTGACTTTTCCTCTCATCACATTAGGAAAGCTTTCCTTCATCACTTTTCAAATTGGTTTTCTGTCTCTTTCTCTTCTTCTTTTTCTTCTGGTATCCCTATTGTATGCATATTATTATGTTTCATATTGTCTTGAATTTCTCTTAATCCTTCTTCATTCTTTCTGAGCCTCCTTTCCTTTTCTTGCTCTTTCTGGGTACTTTCTTCTACTTTGTCCTCTAGCTTGATGATCCAATCTTCTCCTTCATCATTCCTGCTTTTGATTCCTTTTACTGTGTTTTTCCATTCAGGAATTGTATTCTTCATTTCCTCTTGGTCCTTGTTGATATTTTCTATATCATTTTTCATGTTGATATAGTTTGCAGTGAGTTCATTGTAGTTCCCTTGTAGTTTTGGGTAGCTCATTGTGAGTTCATTGAGCTTCCTGATAATCATTTCTTTGAACTCAATATGGGATAGTTGAGTTGCCTTTATTTCATTTAGCATTCTTTCTGAGGCTTCCTCTTTTCTTTAATTTGCATATTTTTTCTTTGTCTTCCCATTGTTTATGAGACTCTTTTTGTTAGCCTCAGCTTCTTAAACTGATCTGTGCTGGCTTCCTGGGTTTATGGTCGAACTTCTGTAGTAGAGTACCTGTGAGAGTCAGTGGTGCAGTCTCCTTCAGGTATCCTGGTGTTCACAGCTTCTACTTACTCCTTTTTTGTGATCAGTTGGAGGGGTAAGCCAAAATTGTTCAAGACAGGAAGATAATAGTCTATGATATTTACAGTAGCAGCCAGTAGAGAAGAGAGTTAACTCTTAGTAGTGTTGATAGCATTAACAGAGATATTTTACCCAACTAGCCATTTTTTAGAAAGGATTGATAAAAGATAATACTCATGTTGGGGAGGGAAGGATTGTGAGTTGGATCTGGAAAGCATTGAGGTTGTGGGAGGTGAGATCCTGGGGTAATGTGAGAACAAATGATTGTAAATAGGTGTAGTGTGTGAGAGAATAGAGTTAACCACTACAGTAATAGATTTCAGTAAATCATGAAGTAGGCTAAGATCTGGGGGAGGGAGGTGTTGTGTAGTATTTATAATTGTTTAGAATAGCTATTATTTACAGTGATATTAGAGCAACAATCACATGACAGAATCTATGAGATCTAGATAAAAAGAATTGGGAGTATAGAACCTTGAGTAGTGTAGTAATGGAACACAAGTGAAGTGAAGACCACTAAATTAACAATACACTATGAATGAGAAAACAGAGGAAGCCAGTCAGACAATACAGTATAACCAGCCGAGCAAAGAAGACTATACAGAAAGAAGAGAAATAGAAACATACTATTAAAATAAAAGATATAAGAATAACAAAAATAATAATGCAAATACGCAGTAACTTGCCTTTTGCAAAGTGGAATTTGTCTTTTCTCAGCTGTTGGGATACTTTTTCTGTGGGTCCAACTCTGGTCTTTTCACCATTCCTTTTTTTTTTTTTTTTTTTTTTGGTCTCACTTGTGGTTATTTAAAAAGAAAAAAGAAAAAGGAATAAAGAGAAAGGAAAGAGTAAAAAAAACAGAAGAAGGAAGGAAGCAGAGATAAAATTGGAAAGAAACAAAGAAGGAATAAAACTAGAAAGAATGGAAGAGAAGCAAAAGGAATCGAAATATAAAATAATAAAAATTTAAAAATAAAAGTTACTTTAAAAAAAATCAAACACACAAACAAACAAAGAAAAAACCTCTTGTTGCTTCCAAACTGGCCAAACCAGCTCCTCTGGTCTTGCTGGCTGCAGCAGGCTGAGAGGCATTGGTTTCGTTTTTCTCCCTTCCTGTACATCACTCCATTGTGCACTCTCCCCAGAGCCAGTCTGTCGCCTCTGTGCAGGGACCTGGGTGTGGAATCTGGGCCCTCCTAAGTGTACTTCCCCCTGGGTTCATGGCTGTGGGCTCCAGGGCTCCTGAGGGGCTCATACTTCCCCTGAGTTCACAGGTGTGGGTTTTGCAGCTCCTACAGAATATACACTTTTCCCAGATTTTCAGTTGTGGGCTCCTGGTCTTCAATAAAGCACACAACCCCTGGTCTGCAGGCACAGGTGCATGACCAGGCTTCCCTTGGTCTCATGGACTTGGGTGCACATTCTTCCTTAGGGCTATGAGTAGGTGTTCACAGCATCTGTGTGTTTGCCACTCAGTCATCATTCCCCTCCCTGTGCCTTCAAGCAACCATGCCTCCCCTGGTGCTGCTCAAAACTTGTTTGCCTGGGGAGGGAGCAATTGACCAAGCTCTCTCCCAAGAGCCCTGTTTGAGACCCTGTGAGCATCGGACTGGGGTTGCAGCCTCTCTGGTCCCCATGCTGATCCTTGGGCCGTTATTGTCCTGAAGCACTCTCCTTACCATCTGGTTTTTCAATTTTTGATCTCCTATTTTCCTATTTTCATATATGCTCTGGTACTGTTGGCTGTTTGCTCTGTTCCTCTGTAGATTGGCTAGGTTTTTATCCCATGTGTAGGGGGAATTGGAATCTACTCCCTCCTACCATGCCTCCATCTTTCTTCCCTGGAGTCAATGTTTACTCCCTTTCTTGGGATTCATCTTCCATCCCCTTATTCTCATGTTTCTGAAAAATCACTTTTCTTGGGATTCCAAGTTCTTTCAACTTGTTAATTGAATATAAAATTTCAACTCTATGTTGTCTGGCTTCTGATATCCATAATATCATTCTCATGGTAGTGAATTCCATTATTTTGGTTTTTTGCATTGAAAGTTCTGTGTCTTTGTTCAAGGAGTTCTGATATCCATCACCTTGTTTTCAGAGTTCCATCACCATGTTCTTGGTTGTCTGAGGTAATTCCCATTGTTCCCGGGGTATCGTGTACCATCCCTCGTTTTTAGAGATGGTATTCTGTCCTGATTATCTCTGGATTCTGATTTTCATACTTTGTTTGTAGTGGCCTGAGTTTGACACACTGAGTCTTTGACACACTGACACACTGAGTCTTAGAACAATTGTTCTTTTTTGGAATTCTGAGTTCTTTCTTCTTGGTGTCAGGTTTCCAGTTTTATCTTTTTGTTTTAGGGCCTTTTAGCTCATTCTGGGATTGTGATTTCCATTTCATTTTTTTCTTAAGTCTCCATTTTCCATCCATTTGTTTGGGATATGAGTTCAATCGTCCTGTTTTTCATGTTATCATTAGAAAACCATTGTTCTTAGAATTCTGAGTTCTTTCACCATGTTCTCTGGTATCTAATTATATGTCCTTCTCCTCAGTGTTCTAAGTCCCATGACAAATATATCTGGGCTTTGGGTTCCATGCCATTTTATAAAGTTTACATTCCATCCCCTTGATTACCACAGTCTGAGTTTTGTCCCTTTGTACTTAGAATTTCAATTTTCTTCACTTTTTTTTTTGGGGGGGGGGGGTATCAAGTTCAATAGACATTTTTCCAAGGTTTCTGAGGTTCACTGCTTTTTGTTGGCACTCCGAGTTCCTTCCCGCTTTGGGGGAGTCTAGTTCCATCTTTTTGTTCTAACATTTGTGAATTACTTTGGCTTTTTTCCTGTGATTTCAGAATACTTCCCCATGATCAGGGGCTTCCTGGTCCATTCTGCTGCCCTTGTAATTCCGACCCACCCCATTGTCCTAGGGTTATAAGTTTCACCCCTTTGCCATTGGGATTCCTAGTTCCATCCACATGCCATGGTGGTTCTGAGATGTATTCTGTTCCTTTAGGTTTCCTATTTCCACACCCTTTTTGTGGGTGTTCTCAGTTTCATCAACTAAGCCTGGTCTCAGGTTCATAAACTTCACCCCCTTATAGTAGGTATTTAGAGGTCAGTCCAGTATTCTAGAATTGTGGTTTTGAAACAATATTTCTCAAGTCTCAGAATTCCAGTCTCTTGATGAATGTTCTAATTCAATTGCATTATTCCTGCCTTTCTCATTCCCATGAACTAGTTCTTGGGATTCCAGTTTCCTTCACCTTGTGCTTGGGTTATGTATATACACTCCCTCTGTTCTTGATGTTCCAAGTTCCATACCAATGATTTCTGGGTTCCAAGTTCCAACCCTATGCCCAACGATATCTGCGTTTCAAGTGCATCCCCTTGTTGTTGGGTTTCCATTTTCATTGTCTTGTTCAGTGGTGTCTGTGCTTCATCATATTGTTCTTTGCCTTATCTGTTCCATTGTTTTGCTTGGGCTATCAACTTCCATTTATTTTCTACACTTATGAGCTCCATTCCTTGTTCTTTGGGATTTCATTTTCTTAGCCTTCTAGGAAATTCTCCTTCTATCTCTTATTCTCATTATTCTGAAAAACCTCTATTCTTGGGATTCTGATTTCCTTCCTCTTGTTTGCTGGGTATAAAATATTATCCCCATTTTCTCTAGCTGACTGCCATAACATTGTCCTTATGATAGCAAGTTCCATTCTCTTGTCACTTCTCATAACTATGTCCCCCTATTTTAGGAGTTCTGGTAACAATAACCTTTTTTTTTTTTTTTTTAATGTTCGCATTTCCTCCCTCTTGTTCTTAGTTGTCTGAGTTAATTCCTGTTATTCTTGGGTATGAAGTACCATTTCATTGTTTTAAGGATTCTGAGTTTTTTCCCAATGTTCTATGAATTCAGGGACTTATCTCTTTGTTGTAGTGGTCTGTGTTGAATCAGCTTCTTCTCAGTGTTCTGAACCATGGTCCTATTCTTGTGATTTTGTGTCCCTTCACTTACTTTCAAACTTCAGAGGTTCTCACCTTTTTTGAAGATATTTCAAGCACAGAACACTTATTCTGGGATTCTGGATTCCACCCCATTTGTCTAAAGTCTGAGTTCCAACCTCTTGTTGGGGACTCAAGTTCAATATCCTTGATCCTGTTGTTCGCATTTGCATCACTTGTTCTTGAGATTCTAAGGTTCTTCCTCTTGTTCTAGGGTTAACTTGTTACATCTCCTTGTTTTCAGGATTCTGAGTTTCATCCCAATTGTCTCCAGATTCTGAATTCCATGCTCTTGTGGTTTGGTTTCTATTTCCATGACCTTGTTCATGCTACCCTGAGTTCTGTCTTGCTCCACTTGTAATTTTAGGTTTCATCACCTCATTGTGAGGTATTAAGTTCAAGTCACATTTTCTCAGTGTCTAGAATTCCATCTTTTGTTCTTGGGATTCCACGTTCCTTTCCCTTCTTATGGTTTTGAGTTCCAACCCCTTCCTGTATGTGAATTCCACCATCTTGTTCTTCTGATTAGAGAATACTTCCCCATGTTCATAGTGTTCATGGTCCATCTTGTTGAATTTGTGATTCTGAGATATCCATCCCATTGCTCTAGAGTTGTAAGTTCCATCCTCTAAAAACTGGGATTCCGAGTTACATCTCCTTGTCTCATGGTTGTGAAATTCATTCTTTTTCTGTTGGGTTTCAATTTCTATAGTTTTTTTTTCCCCTTGGAGTTCTAAGGTTCATCAATGATTACTTATTCATCTCAGTCCCATTGTTATTAAATTGTCAGTTTCCACACATTTTTCTCAAATTTCTGAGTTCTAGCTCCTTGTTGAAGACTACTGTTCAATCACCTTGTTTCCCCTGTTGTCATTCACCTCACTTATTTTCAGAACACAAGAGGATATAACTTGTAAAAGCAACACCAACATAATGGACTTGCAATCATTAGAACAATGTTATGGATGACAGAAACCAGAGAACATGAGATGAAAATTCATACCCAATGAACAAGGGGAAGGAACTTGAAATTCAAATAATAAAGATTGTTTAGAACCATGAGAATAAGAAATGGAATATGAATCCCCAAGAAGGGGAAAAAACATGGAATCTCAAAGAACAAGGTATGAAGCTCAGAATGAAGGATTTAATTGGAACTTGATAACACAAAACAAGTGGGTGGCTCAGAAAATGCCAAGAATAAAGCCATGAATCTCAGACACCATTGAACTAGAAAATGGAAATGGAAACCCAAGAATGAGAGAATGGAAGTTAGAACTCAGAGATCATTTGTATGGAATTTAGAACACCGAGACCAAGAGATGTAACTAGATACTCTAAGAAGAAGGAGAAAGAATTTGTAATCCCTAGAACATGTTCTAGGCCATGAGACCAGAACAATCAAAGTGATTTAACTAAAATCACCATTAAGGGAATGGAACTTGAAGCTTTGAGCAAAATAAGTTGTAACTCACAGCTCTAGAAAAAAGGGACTGGGCTCTAAACCCTTACTACAAAGAGATGGAATTCCTTAACCTGAGACAACTTATAGTTGATGACACTAAAAACACTAGGACAAAAGCTATGGGTGTCAGAATCCAAGAGGGATAATATGGATCACAGACCCATGAGCACAAGATGATGGAACATGGAATTGTAATTGTAAGGAGATAAAACTCAATACCCCAGAACAATGGGATATATCTCACTATCACAAGAGCAATGACATTGACAACAAAGCCAACAAAACTTGGGGAAGTATTCCACAATCACAAGAATGAGGTGATGGATTTCAAAATTCAGGCAGCAAATATTGAAACTGAAAACCGTAGCATGGGAATGGAACTCAGAAACCCAAGAACAAGAGATAGGCCATAGGACCCTTAGAAAATGTGGATGGAACTTCACAACCCAAGAAAAAATGAAGAAACCTGAAATTCCAAAGACAAGAGTACAGAACTGTGAGTACTGTGCACAAGAAGATGGAAATGAAAACCCAACTACAATGGCATGAACCTTGGAACCCAGAGATCATTAGGATGGAATCCAAAACAACAAGATCAAGTGGATGTAGTAGATACACCAAGAACAAGGGTAGGGGACCTATAATTGAAAGAAGAGGGGAATTGTTGTTAGTACAGCAGGAATAAAGTGATTGAACTGAAATATACAATAAGGGGAGGGAACTCAAAGAGTTGAGAAACATGGAATGGAACCTACAATTCAAGAACAAGGACTTTGAGGTCAAAATTCCTAAAACAAATGGATGAAACTTGGAAGCCTTCATGGACAGGAATGAACATGGAATTGAAGGAAAGGACTATTTTTAAGAACACTGAGAAATGGGGGCTCTAACTTATACCTCTACAACAGAGGGATAAAACTCAGAATCTAGAGAACATCTGGACAAAACTCAAGCCCTGAAAACACGGAGATAATACTTCATACCCCAAGACAAGTGGAATAATGCAGACAACCAAGTTATCTGGAGTAGTTCTGGAGTAACTAAGAACAAGGTGATAGAACACAGAACTCAGAAAACAAACAAACAAGGTTATGGATATCAGAACTCCTAGAACAAAGAAACAGAACTCCTAAAAGCAACAACAAAAGAATGGGTTCTCTACCAAAAGAGTAATATTATGGATACCAGAATCCAGAGAACATGGAGATGAAATTTGATACTCATTTAACAAGTGGAAGGTACTTGGAATTCCAAAAATAGAGATCATCTGGAAACATGAGAACAAGTGGGTGTAAGTAGGATTCCCAATAAGGGAATGGAGCATGGAGCCCTGGAACCAGGGTTCAGCTCAAAACTGTAGAAAATTTGGATGGCACACTTTCTTGTGAAAACACAAGAACAAGACAATGAAATACAAAATGCCAATAACAAGATGATAGATCTTAGACTCTAGCAAAAAAAGGTGATGAAAATGGAAACCCAACAACAAGGGAATGGAACTAGGAACCCAGAAATCATTGGTATGCAACTTGAAATACAAAGAACAAAGGGATGTAACTAGATAACCCAAGAACAAGGCAAAGAAAATCAGAATCCCACGAACTAGTTCATAAGAATGAGAAAAGCAAGAACAAGGTGATAGAACTAAAAAACCCCAAAAGGGAGTGAAACACCAAGAGTTGAAGAAAATGTGTTAGAAATCACAATTTCCAGAACTTTGGGACTGACCTCTAAATACCTACTACAAGGTGATGAAGTTCCTGATCCTAAGACAAGGCTTAGCTGATGCTACTAAGAACACCAAGAAAAAGGCTATGGAAATTTGAATCAAGAGGTACAGAATACATCTCAGGATCATGAGGGCAATGCAATGGAACTAGAAATCCCAATTACAAGGAGGTAGGATTTACACCCTAGAACAATGAAATGGAACTTGGAATAACAAGAGCAGAAGAATGAAACAGGACGCCCCAGATCACAAGGAGGTATTATGATATTATAGGATTAAGGCAATGAAATTCACAACTCTGAGAACAAGAGGATGGAACTAGAATCCCCAAAAAAGGAAAGGACCTTGGAGTGACAAGAAAAGAAATGGACCTCAGAACCCTAAGGAAATGTGTATGGAAATTGATACCCAAAGAACAAGGTGAAAAACCCTGAATGCCAAGTACAATGATATAAAACATAGACTATCATGATCAAGGATATAAAAATGGAATTCCCACTACAAAGGCATGGAACTCAGAATCCAGATATCCTTGACATGGGAGTGAGTACCCTGAGAACAAGGGCATATAATTAGATACCTAAGTACAAGGTGAAAGAACTCAAAATTCCAAGAACAAGTTTTTGCTAATGAGAACATGGGGAACAAGGTGATTGAACTCAAATCCCCATCAAGGGGATAGAACTATGAAACTTGGGAAAAATAAAATGGAATCTACAGTCCCGGAACAAAGGGTCTGAACTCAAAATCCCTAAAACAAAGTGATAAAACTGGAAGCCTGACACCAAGAATAAAGAACTCAGAACCCCCCTAAAAATGGTGATTTTTCAGAACCCTGAGAACAAGTGCATCAAATCGGACCATGACAAAAGCAGGATAAAACAGAATCCTGAGGTCATGGGGAAGGAATTCAATGCCTAAAAACAAGGGATGTTGTATGATACCCCAAGAACAATGGGAATTAACTCCAATAACCAAAATAAAATGATGAGACACAGTGTTCTGAAAACAAGGTGATGGATACCTAAAACAAGGAGACAGAACTTTCAAAAGAAAAAAAAGCGAAAAAAACCAAAAGAATGGAATTCACTACCAGAAGAGCAATATTATGAATATCTGCAAATACATAAGGCTGAAAATGATTCCCAATTAAGAAGTGGAAGATATTTGGAATCCCCAAAATAGACAGATTGTTGAGAAACATGAGGACAAAGAGATGGAAGATGAATCTTAAGGAAGGGGATAAACCATGCACTCCAGGAAGAATATATGGAGCTCAGAACCCTATAATCTGTTGGTGGAACTCTATGACATGAGAAAAATTCAAAGGAGCAGGAAGTGACAAGAACAAGGTGATGGATCTTAGACACCAGAGAACATGGACATGGAAATGGAAACCCAAGTACAAAGTCATGGAACTTGGAACACAGAGATCGTTGGTATGAAATTCAGAACCCTGAGAACTAGGGCATGTAACTAGATACCCAAGGACAAGGTGAAGGAACTCAGAATTCCAAGAAAAAGTGATGTGAATGACAACAGGGGTAACTAGACAATTAAACTCCAATCCTCAACAAGGGGGTGGAACTTTGAGAATTGAGAAAAATGGGTGGAAACTCATAATTCAATAACAAGGGGACTGAAATGGAAATTTTTATTTTAAGGGGATGAAAGTAAAAAACCTGAGACATGACATAGCTGATTAAATGAAGAACACCAAAAGAAAGGCTAAGGAAGTCAGAATTGAAATGGAAAAGAATGGATCTTAGAAATATGAGGACAATGAGGATGGAATTAGGAATCCCCATTTCAAGGGGATAGAATTTACATCCTTAGGGTAATGGGGTACATGTATGAATTAGAAGAGGAATGGTATAAACCATGAAGACCCAAGTACATGGGGAAGTATTCCACAATCACAAGAACAAGGGGATGGATTTCAGAACAGTGAGAACAATGGGATAAAACGTGAACCCTCAACAAGGTGAAGGAATGCAGAATTTCAAGAAAGCAGGATCCACCTTAGAACACAGAAAAATTGAATGATATCCCATTTGAGAAAAATGGGATAGAACCCCAATACCAGAACAAGGGGACTGATCTCCAAATCTGTACAATAAAGGAATGAATCTCAGAAGTCTGACTCCAAGGGAAAGGAATTTGGAATCCCAACAGTAGGGTCATTTTTTTGAACCCTGAGAATGAGGGGATCAAACTCAGACAAGTACAACAAAGAGTTGAGACACTGAATCCAGAAAACATTGAAAAGGAACTCAAACCATTAAAATAAGGGGTAGTCCATAATGCCTGAGGAAACTGGGAGTACCTCAGACAAACATGAACAAGGATATGAAACTCAAAACTGAAAATAAGGTGATTGTATCACATATATGAAACAAGGGAGCATAAGAATGAAAAGTAACAAGAAAAGTATTGATGTCACTATGATGGCAGCAATATTATGGATATAAGAAACCAGAGGACTTGTAGATGAAATATAATACCCAAAGATAAAGGGGAAGATACTCGACATCTCAAGAACTCTGGGATTGAGCTCTGAATCCTGAGAACAACAGAATGGATCATTACAGAACAAGAACAAGGGAATGGAACACAAAACCCTAACAACAATGGTATAAATCTTAAGATGCAAGAACAAGGGATGGGCCTCAAACCCCCTAATGATGTTCCTGGAACTTGATAGCCCAATAATAAGATAAAAGTGCCTGAAATCCCAAGAATAAGAGGATGGAACTCAGATGTTCATGATCAAGGTGATAGAATTCAGAACCCTAACAACAAGGGGATGAATCTCAAAATCTCAGCACAAGATCATGGGTCTCAAAATCCAGTGAACAAGCAGATGAAACAGAACTTAAAAAACAAGGGGGTGGAACTCGAAATCCCAAGAACAAAATAATGGGCATCAGAAACCTGGAGAAATAAGGGAAACTTGGAATCCCAAAAGAGGCAGGCCAGACCTAGATACTAAAAACATGAGGATTAACCTTGGGACCCAAAGAATAAGACAGTGAATTAGGAATTCCAAGGAAAAGGGGATCTGGAAACCCCAACAAAAAAAGGTTATGTAAATCAAAATCCTAAGAAAAACACAGGCAACTGGAAACCCCATCATTAGGGAAAAGGGTATGGAAAAATTGAAAAAAGTAGATGTATGTCAAAACACGGAGAACAGGTTGGTGGAACTAGGTATCTGAAAAAGGGGGGAAGGAACCTGGAATCCAACAAAAAATTATTGGACCTCATAATCCATAGAAAATGTTGATGGATTTCACTGTACAGTGAAAACTTGACAGCTCCTGAAATCCAAAGAACAAAAGAATGCGACTTAGACATTCATATACAAATTAATGGAACTAGGAAATCAAAGAATAGGTGGATAGAAATCAGACCCCAGAAATCACTTGGATAGACTCAGTATCTCGAGGACAATAAGATGTAAATAGCTGTAAAAAAAAAAAAAAAAACCTGAAGAATAAGGGGAAGGAACATGGAATTATGAGAAATATGTGACAGAAATGAGGAAGGCAAGAAGGAGGCTATTGAACTTGAATTCCCAAAAATGGAATGGAACTTGGAGACTTGAGAAAAATGATATGGAACCCACCTTCCCAGAACAAGCTCAAAGTCTCTACAACAAATGGATGAATTTTGGAAGCCTGACACCAAGGATAAGGAACTCAGAGTTCCAAAAATAGGGTGCTTTCTCTGAGTCCTGAAAATAAAGAGATGGAGATGAACCACTACAGCAAAGAGAGGAAACAAAAAATCTTGAGACATCTTGTACACCAGAAACAAAGGTTTTGATCTCAGTACTCTGAAAACAAGGTGATAAATCTCCAAAATCGCAGTACAAGGGCAAAGAACTCAGAAAATAGACAACAGAAGGGTGGACCTCGCTACCATGAGGACAATGGTATGGATATCAGAAGCCAGAGAACATGGGGGATATAATATGATACCCAAAGAACAAGAGGAAATAATTAGAAAGCCTATGATAGAGATTCTTTAGAACCATGAGAATAAGTGGATGGAAGTCCAATTCACAAGATGGGAAGAAACTTGGAATCCCAAGAAGTGGTGGAACTCAGAATCCTAGACACTCTTTATGAAACTCAGTAACCCAAGAACAATATGAAGAACTATGAAATGCCAAGAACGAGGCCATGAATTTCAGACACCAGTGTACAAGGCAATGGATGTCTACACCCAAGTACAAGGGGATGGAACTGGGAAACCAGAGATATTTGGAGTTGAATTTGAAAAAAGAACAGCAAAGAAATCTAACTAGATAAGCCAAGAAGAAAGCAAAAGAAGTCAGAATCTCAAGAACAAGGTGATAGGAATGAGAGCAGCAGGAAAAAAGGTTATTGAACTCAAATCCCCAGCAAGAGGTTGGAACTCGGAGACCTGAGAAAAATGGGTGGAAATTCCCAATTCCTGAGAAGGGGACAGAGCAGAAAATGCTGACTACAAAGGATGAAATTCGAACACCTGAGATATGACATTGCTGTTGACACTAACAACCAAGAAAAATGCTATGGAAGTCACAGCCCAATAGGAGAAAAATGCATCTTAGAAATAGGAGGACCATGAGTATGAAATTAGCGATCCCCACTGCAAGGGACTGGTACTTACATCCCTATGACAATGAGAAAGATCTTGGAACCACCAGAGCAGTGGGATAAAACATGAAGCCCCAAGGACATGGGAAAGATTTCTGCAATCACAAGAATAACACGATGGAATTCACAACTTTGAGAACAATGGGATGAAACTCGAATTCCCCAAAAGGGGAAGGAACTCAGAATTTGAAGAATATGGGATGGACCTCAGCACCCTTAGAAAATGTGGATGGAACTCAATACCCACCCCCCAAAAAAAAATGTTCAGGAAATTGAAATTCCAAGTACAGGGAACAGGACACAGACTACAGTGAACAATGGGATAGCAATTGAAGTCCAACTGTAAGGGCATGGAACTCAGAATCTAAATATCATTGAAATGGAACTCAGGTCCTCAAGAACAGGGGTATGCAACTAGATACACCAAGAACACTGGGGGGGAAAACTCATAATTGCAAGAACAAGGTGATGCGAATGAGAACAGTGGGGACAATGCAATTGAACTCAACTCCCAAACAAAGTCATGGAAGTTGGACACCTCAGAACTGTGGGGTGGAACCCTCATTCCCAGAACAAGGGGTCTGATCTCCACTTCCATAAAACAAAAGGATAACTCTTGGAAGCCTGACATCTAGAGGGGTGAACTCAGAATCTCAAGAATAAGGTCACTGCTCAAAGCCCTGAGAACAAGGGGAGCAGACTCTCACCATAACAGTAAAGAGAT
Source organism: Phyllostomus discolor (assembly GCF_004126475.2). Lineage (NCBI taxonomy): Eukaryota > Metazoa > Chordata > Mammalia > Chiroptera > Phyllostomidae > Phyllostomus > Phyllostomus discolor. The sequence goes on from NW_023397496.1 coordinate 75,116, forward strand.
GAACTTTACAATCCAGAGAACAGAGGGGCTGAATTCAGAACCCTGAAAAGAAAGGGGAGGTATCCAATACCCCCAGGAAAATGGGAAGTAACTCAGACAACCAAGAACAAGAGGATGAAATTCAGAACATTGAACACCAGGTGATGGAAACCAGAACTCCCAGATCAAGGGAACAGAACTAGGAAAAGCAATAAATAAGGAATGAAACTAGGTACTAGCCTGACAAAATTATATATATTAGAGGCCAAGGAACATTGGGATGAAATTTGATACACAACAAACAAGGGTAAAGATCTAAGAAACCCAGCAATAGGTATTGTTCAGTACTATGAGAACAAAGGGATGGAAGATGAATCCCCAAAATGTGAAGGGACATGGAATCCCAAGAACAAGTGATAGAGCTCAGAAACCTAGAAACTTTGGATTAAACTCAATGGCTTCAAAACATTATGAAGGGATATGAGATGCCAAGAAAAAGGAGATGGATATCATCTACCAGTACACAAGGGGATGGATATAGAAACCCAACAACATGGTAATGAAACTCGGAAACTAGAGATCATTATGATGGAACTTGGAACACTGAGAACAAACTGACATAACTAGAAACCCAGGAACAAGGCAAAGGTATTTGTAATGCCAAGAACAAGGTGATGGAAAGGAGAACAGCAGTAACAAGGTGATTTAACTTGAATCCCCAACAAGGAGATAGATCTTGGAGACTTGTGAAAACTGGGTTGGAATTCACTATTCCAGAACAAAGGAACTGAGATCATGATTCCTACCTAAAATGGATAAAATGCATAAAACTATCAGAAGGCATAGATTATGACACTAAGAACATCAAGAAAACAGCTATGGACTTACAAGAAACAATGGATATCAGAGTGATGGAAAAAAGGAAATGGGCATAGAAATCAGAATTTCAAGGGAATGGAACTTACATCTCTAGCACAGTGGGATGGAATTGAGAGTCACAGGTGTAACGAGATGGACAGAGAAGCACAAGGAACATGGTGAAGTATTCCAAAATTGCAAGAAGAAGATGAGGAAATTCAGAATTCTGAGAACCAGAGGATCAAAATCGAATATTTAAGAAGGTATAGGACTTTGGAATCCCAAGAACAAGGGATGAACCTGAAGACCCTTATGAAATGTGGTTGGAACTTGATGCCCCAAGGGAAAAAAAATGAAGGGATGTAAAATTCTAAATGCAAGGGGTCCAGGCTCAGACAACCATAACTAGGTGTTGGAAATGAAAATCCAACTACAAGGGCGTGGGACTCACAACCCAGAGATCATTGAGATGTAACTAAGAACTTCAAGAACAAGAAGATTAATGTGGATATGCCAAGAACAAGAGGAAGAAACTCAGAATTCCAAGAACAAGGAGATGAGAATGAGATCAACGAGAATGAGGTGATTGAACTCAAATCCCCAAAGGGGGAGTGAAACTCAGAAATTTGAGAAAACAGAAATGAAACCCACAATCCCAGAACAAGGGTTCTGAGCTCCAGGTCTCTACAACAAATTGATGAAACTCAGAAGCCTGACAGCTAGAAGAGGGAACTCATCATCACGTGAATAGGGCCGTTAAACAGAGCCCTGAGAACAAAGGGATGGACTCAGACAAATACAACAAAGAAATGGAACACTAAATTTGGAAAACATGTTGTTAGAAAGTAGAAATCTGAAACAAATGGGATGGTACTCGATACCAGAAGAACGAGGAAGTAACTCAGAAAACCATGAACAAGGGTTGGAACTCACAACTTTGAGAACAATGTGATGGATATCAAACCCTTAGAACAATGGCACAGAAATCAGAAAAGCAACAATAAAAGGATGGCACATGCTACCACAAGAGCAATGTTATGAATATCAGAAGTGAGAGAATATGGGGATATAATATGATAGCCAACAAACAAGGGTAGGGATATTGGAATCCCAACAATAGAGGGAATGTTCAGAACCATGAAACCAAGGGGATGGAAACAAATCCCAAAAAAGGGAGAAAAACTTGGAATCTTAGAAACTGTGGATGGAACTCAAGAACCACAACACAAGATGAAGGAAAAGGTGATGCCAAGAACCAGGTGATGGATATTGTGCACCAATGAACAAGTGTATAAATATGGAAACCCCAAAACAAGGGAATGGAACTGAAACCCCAGTGATATTTCAGATGAAACTTGGGACACCAAGAAGAAAGGTATATAACTAGGTAATCCCAGAACAAAGCAAAGGTACTTGGAGTCCCAAGAACAGGGTGGTGGGAATGAGAACAAAAGGAACAAGGCAAATAAACTGGAATCTCAAAACACAAGATTGAACGTGGAAGAATTGAAAAAAAAAAAAAAGGAACACGCAATTCCAGTACAAGGCCCCTGAGCTCGGACTGTCTACAACAATGGAACAAAAGTCAGAAGCTTCACAAAAAGGAAAAAAAAAAATAGCAATTCCAAGAATAGGGCCATTGTTCAGAACCTGAGAAAAAGGGAATTGAAATAGGATCCCTGCTACAAAGAAAAGACACACTGAACCTTAAGAACATCGGGACAAATCTCAGAATTCTAAAATGAAGGGGTTGTTACTGAAATTTGGGATACCCCAAGAACTGGGAGTAGCTCAGACAACTAAGAACAAGGGTGTGGAACTTAGAACTCTAAAAAAAAAAGTTGATGGATATTAGAACTCCTAGAAGAAGGGCAAAGAGCTTGGAAAAGCAACAACAAAATGATGGCACTTGCTATCACAAGGACAATGTTGTAGAAAAAGTGAGAGAACATAGGGATATAATATGATACGTAACAAACAAAGGGAATGAACCCCAAAGCCCAAGATAGATTGTTTCAAATGACTAGAAAAAGGGGATGGAAATCCAGTCCCTAAGAATGGGAAGGGACTTGTGATCCCAAGAAGAAGGGATAGAGCTCAGAAGCCTACAAAATGTATACGGATTTCAATAACCTAAGAAGAAGATGAAGAAACACAAAATGTCAAGAATGATGTGATGGATCTCAAATGGCACTGAACAAAGAGATGATAATGGAAACTCAATGGTGTGGGGATGGAAATTGGAAACTAGAGGTCATTGGGATGGAAATTGGGACAGGGAAAACAAAGGTATGTATCTAGGTAATTGAAGAAGTAGGAAAAATAAAAACCCCTCAGAAATCCAAGAACAAGGTGATTGGAAATAGAACTGCAGGAACAAAGTGATCAAACTCAAATACCCAACAAAGGGATAGAACTAGGAGAATTCAGAAAAATAAAAATGGGATGGAACCCTCAATCCCAGGACAAATGGTCTTAACTCAAAATAACAATGAAGGGGTGGAACACAGAACCATTTTGACAAGTGGAGGGCATTCAGAATCACTATAATAGGGCCATTGCTCTTAACCCTGATAACAAGGGGGTTAAAATGGACCCCTAAAAAAGATGAAACTCTGAATCAAGAGAACATATGGACAGACCTCAGAACCCTGAAGATGAGGACATGGCACTTGACACCCAAGAATAATGGGAACCTATTTAGAAAACAATGAATAAGAGGGTGGAACTCAGAATTCTAGAACACGGTTAAGTATATCAAAGTTCCTAGAACAAGGGTTAAGAACTTGGGGAAAAGCACAAAAACAACAACAAAAAAAGGAAGTCCTTACCACGAGGGCAATATTATGAATATCAGAAGCCAGAAAACTTAGGGATAAAAAGTGATTCTAAAAAAACAAATGGAAAAAAATCGTAATATCAAGAATATTGCACCCTGGCTAGCATAGCTCAGTGGATTGAGTGTGGGCTGCGAACCAAAGCGTCGCAGGTTCGATGCCCAGTCAGGGTACATGCCTGGGTTGCAGGCCATGACCCCCAACAATCACACATTGATGTTTCTCTCTCTCTCTCCCCCTCCCTTCCCTCTCTAAAATTAATAAATAAAATCTTAGAAAAAAGAATATTGCAATTGTTCAACATCTAGAGAAGAAGGAGATAAAAAAAAAAAAAGAGTCCCCAAGAAGGGGAAGGAACTTGCAATTCCAAGAACAAGGGATGGAAATCAGAACCCTAGAATCTGTTGATGAAACTCTATAACACAAGAACAATACAAAATAGCAGGTAATGCCAACAACAAGGCAATGCATCTCAGATGTCAATGATCAAGGGCATGGAAATGTAAACCCAATAACAAGGGGTTGGAACGCAGAACCCAGAGATGATTAGGATATAACTTGGAACACCGAGAATAAAGAGATGTAACTAGAAAACCAAGGAAAAGTCAAAGGACATCAGAATCCCTAGAACAAGGTGCAGTGAATAGGAAGAGCAGGGATAAGGTGATTGAACTCACATACCAAGAAGGGGATACAACTGAGAGATTTCAGAAAAATGGGTTGGAATGCAAAAGGCCAGAATAAGGGAACTGAGCAGGAAATCCTTACTACAAGGAGATGAATGTTAAAACCCTTAGACATTGCATAGCTGATGACACTAAGAATGCCAAGAAAAAGGTAATGTATGTAGGGACAAAACAGAAAATGAATGGATTTTAAAATCATGAGGACCTTGAGGATGGAATTAGGATTCCCCATTGCAAGGGAATAGAACTTACATCTCTAGGAAAATGGGATAGATCTCAAAATCACAAGAGAAATGGGATAAACTGTGAGTCCCCATTTACATGGGGAAGCATTACACAATTACAATAACAAGGTGATGTGATTCAGAACTCTGAAAACAATGGGATGGAGATCAAAACACCAAGGAGGAGAAGGAATGCCCAATCACAAGAACACAAGATGGACCACAGGACCTTAGAAAACATTGATAGAACTTGATACCCCAAGAAGGAGAGGGAGGCTGAAAGTATAAGTACAATGGTATGGAACACAGACTACCATGAACAAGGGGATGAAAATGGAAGTTCAATTGCAAAGGCATAAAACTCAGAATTTAGACATCTTTGAGAGGACACTCAGATGCCCAAGAACAAGAGGATGTAATTAGATACACTAAGATAAGGGGTAAAATACTCAGAATTACAAGAACAAGGTGAAAGAGAACTGTGAGAACATACCAATTGGTCTCAATCCACCACAAGAGCATGGAACCAAGAGACTTGTGATAAATGAGATAGAACCCAAAATCACATGAAACGGGGTCTATTCTCGAATTTTGTACAACAGGATGGATCTCAGAAGCTTGACACCAAGGAGAAAGAACTCAGAACCCCAAGAATAGGACCACTGTTCTGAAGACAATGGGATCAAATGCAGAACACACAACAGAGATGAGACTGTGAATCCAAAGAACTTATGGAAGGGTTTTTGAAAGCAGAGGGATGGCTATTAATACCCCAAGCAATGGGTAGAAACTTAGACATAAAGGAACAATGGTATGGAACTCAGAACTCTGAAAACAAGGCCATGCATTTCACAATTACAAAACAAGGAAAGAGCACTGAAAAGCAAAAAGAAAAGCATGGAACCCGCTACCATGAAAATAACATTATGGATATCAAGCTACTGGCATATGTAGATGATATTTGATACCCAATGAACAAGAGGAAGAAACTGGGAATCCCAAGAACTTTGGGATTGAACTCTCAATTTTGAGAACAAAAGGATACATTTCAGAACCAAAAGGAAAAGTTAATGGAATTGAAAACCTTAAGAAGAATAGCATAGAACAGAATAAAATTACAAGAAGTGGGCCTCACAAGCCATAGTGTTGTTCATGTAACAAGATACTCTAAGAGCCAGATAAAGGAACCCCAGATCCCAAGAATAGTGGGAGGAAACTTAGGCACCCATGAAGAGGTGATGGAACTTGGAACTCTAACAGCAAGGGGATGAATCTCGAAAGCTAGCAAAAACAGCATGACACAAAATGCAAGGAAAAATGAGAAGAAGCTCAGAACTATAAGAACAAGAGAATGGAATCTGAAATCCCAAGAACAAGGAAATGGACATCATAACCCCAGAACAAGTGGGAAAACACAGAATCCCCAAAAGAGGCAGGCTGGACATAGATCCTTACAACATGGGGATTAAACTTGGAAACCAAAGAACAAGAAGAAGAAATTTGGAATGCCAAGAGGAAGGGGAACATTAAACCCCAGCAAAGTAGGATATGGAAATCAAAATCATAACAACAAAGGCAACTTAAACATTCAAATGGTAAATACCAGGAAATCAGGTACCTAGTACCTGGAAAAAAAAAAAGGAACACTGATGTCAAAACAAGGAGAAGAAGAGGCTACAAATTGGAATCCAGCAAAAAGGGGAAGTAACCCAAAATCCAAAGAAAAAGGAATGGACCTAAAAATCCTTTTAAAATGGTGAAGGAATTTGTTATTGCACAAAAAAAAAAAATAATGAAAACTTGAATCTAAAAAAACAAGAAGGTGTAACTCAGACATTGTAAAGGGATGGATGGGACTCAGAACTCAAGAATAGGTGAATAGAACTTGGAACCCAGAGATCATTGTGATCTTGCAGAAAATAACTCATGCCAGAGAGATGATGAAGCACGATCCTTTATTATGCATACGGGCTCAGAGGGGTTATATTACCAAATTCTGAGCAAATGAGCTCAAGCTGGAGTTTCCTTTATATGTTTGCTACAAGGCAAAAAGGGAGGGGGAAACAACTGTTAAAAGCAAGTATACAGAAGCAGAAGGGAAGGTCAGTGTTTTGGCCTTGAGATAATATCTGTTACCTTAGGAATGGCTGCTGGTCAGCTCCTACCTAAAAATAGCTACTGCTTAGCTATGTCCTGTCACATTAGAACAAAAAAGCACTGTGAAATTTTGCAGATGTTAGAGAGAGCACTGCTTATCAATGAAGGTGTAGAGCATAGGAGTTTTTCCATGGGGTTTTCTTTTCCTGACACATTGCCTCCTTTGATACTATAAGGTATTTTATCCCTTTTAGCATCACTATATACCTGGCTATAAGGCTGAGGTCCTTGGGAGGGTTACAACTGCTGATACTGGTGTTGGTACCACTGGAGGGCTAGCACTTTGGCAGCTGCCCTACAAGTCACCACGGCCCTAGGTGTTGGATCAAGGTCCGTGGGATGCAGGGTCCTACATGCCTGACACCTCCAGGTCTGGTACTCCATGGTCCTGGATGTTACTCCAGTCTGGTGTACCTTTCCCTCTAAGTGCAGAGGGACTGCTGTGGCTGAACACAACCTGATGGCATGTCAGTGGAGGAGCTGAAAGCTGACTCTGGGAGATAGTAAGAGACCCCTCTACTGTTGAGCATAGTTTTATGCCCAGAGGTATTACATTTGCAGTCTGGGGATGAGGCAGGGGCCGCATTTGTTAAGTGAAGCATACAATAAACCCAAATGCAGAAACCAGAGATAAACTATTTCTAGGGTGACCCACTCCACAGGAATTCCATTCCTCGGGGGCCACAGTCACTAGTTTAATTCCCAATGCTCCTGCGAGCCAATTAAAGTCAGGTACCCTGTGGAACAGTGGTCCATTCCTTGGTGTCTTCTCTACTGGCTGGTGTCCTCTAGTGCCTCAGCGTGGGTATTCTAGGTGCAGGCCTAGTCCTTGGGTCCTTGGGATCTGCTGCTGTTTTGGCCCTGCTGCCAAAGGGGTGTCAGGCAAGGGTCCTGCAACCTAGGCAATGCTAGCAGCAATAAATCTGTCCAGGGCAGTTCAGTTTCCTGGTCTGTATAGCCAGCGACTCTCCTGCCCTTAACCATAAGCTGCTTCCATCCATGTAGTGGGTGACATTAGGTTGGGCCAGGGGCTGGTCCTGGAGGTCTGACCAGCTGGCATGGACCTCTTCGCTTACTTTAAGACAGTCATGGTCCAGCTCTTTAAGTTCTGCCAGTAAGTAGGTGGCTGGTTTGACTTGTTTCATGGTCTTAACATGCACCCTCAGGTTTTCTTGGAGGATACTCTGGTACTGAGTTAGTCTAGGGTTCGACAGCCACTTATGCCCCTGCCCAAAAAGGAGGCTGTTCACTGCATGTGGTATGTGAAGACTGACTTCTTTGCCTAGAGTTAACTTGTCTGCCTCTTACAAGAGGGTTACAGCAGCAGCGACTGCCCTCAGACAAGGTGGCCAGCTGGTGGCGACATGGTCCAACTGCTTAGACAGGTGAGCCACCGGGTGTTGTCATGGTCTGACAGGCTGGGTCAGGATCCAAGGGCTACCTTGTCTCTTTTGTGGGTATACAGATCAAAAGGTCACTCAGCTCTGACATTCCAAGGGCAGGAACATCACTGAGGCACCCCTTGATATCTTAGAAGGCTTTTTCTTAATTTTCTCCCCATTCTAAGGGCTTAATGTCTGGACCCTTCAAAGCTTGGTAGTAGGGCTGAGTTTCACAGCAGAAGGGTACAGGCTGGCTTTTCCTCAGGAGAATGACCGTTTTTTCTCAGAAATCAGACAAGGTCCTGGAGGGTGTTGGTAACTCTGCCATTGTCTGTCCACAAACCAGATTATACTGTGTGTACTCCTGACAAGCCTGGTTGCTGAGCTCTGCACCTAGTGACACTGCCAGAGCCTGAGGGAGCTTGCAGGCCACTGGGGCAGGTGAACCTGATGGAGCACTGTGAAGGCCCATGACAGAAGACTGCATGGACAGCTGTGGGGGCACTTCAGATACACAGCGCCTGCCCTCTGCAACTCGACATGAAGAGTAAGAGTGTGTTCGGGACGTGCTTCTGGTGTTCTTACCTTAATTCAGCCAGGTGCTTCAGCAGCGGTGCATTCCCTCCCAGCACTGTTTTTGGGATGGGCCACCAGGAGGAGGTCGTCCATGTACTACAGAATCATCAGGTCTGGCCCCCCTGAGTGAGGGGCTTCAGGTCTCCTGCTAGGGCTTCCCCAAATAAGGTTGGGGAGTTCTTAATCCCCTGGGGAAGTTTAGTCCAGGTAAACTGAGTCTTGACAGCTGGGTGCGGATCTTTCCATTTAAAGGCAAAAATTGGTTGGCTGGAAGGTGCCACAGGAATTCAGGAGAAGGCATCCTTCAGATTAAGGCAGGTAAACCACGTTGCTGTTGGGGAAAGTTGTCTCAGGAGGGTGTACAGGTTTGGAACAACTGGGTGGAGGGTGATGGCTGCTTCGTTGATGGCCTGAAGATCCTGGATAGGCTGGTACCTGCTCCTGTCCAGCTGCCATCATGGGTCTGGGCAGATGTGGCCCCATGTCATGGAGCCAATCTTCTCCGAGCTCCCACGCAGGTGCTGTAACTCAGGGGACCTGCCTCCCAGTCACATCTTGGGTGGGGGGAGTCTTTTTTATCTCCCTGGCCCACAGCATGGCCACAGATATTCAGCATATCTAAGTGACTGGCCGAAGGCTATAGGTACGTCAAATGACCATGCCATGGATTAGCTGTAAAGCTGTTGCTGTAAAAAACAGCCCTGCATGTTCTTGCTCCATGCGTCCCTCCCCCAACTCACACCTGTGGAGGAAGGGGTGAAGACATCCTAAAATCTCCTGGATGCCTTGAGTTCTGGATCCCATTTTAAATGCCCATTTGGTGCCCCCCCTTCTTGGCTGCACCCTGTAATAATCTCTCATTTCAGGTATACACCCAGATATATATATCTGATATATCTGATTCAGATATATAATTCCTTTAAAGGACAATGGACAAAGATCTTATCTTCTTGTAACTGCTCCCAGCTGAAAATGGACGATGTTTTATTTACTGGTGGGTCAGGGGTGCCCTGAAGGGGGAGGGGAGCTGCAAAGGGGTACTTCCTGTAAGGGGAAGGACCTTAGAGAATCCTGGTCAGTTGGCTATCACCAGGAAGATGCAAGCTCCACCTTCAAAGGCTGGAATTACTGGACCATTGGCATCCTGGTTATATTCTGGAGGTGACAGGTTTGGAAAAAGTTGGAATGCACAATTAAATTATAACCACTAAGTGACAAAGGCAGGGGCTTAGGTAAAGAATGTGTTATCTGGAAGAAGGTGTATAGGGCATGCTATACCTATCCAAAACCCTTGTGTCCCACTATACTTTACTCAGGCTAAGGGGAATATATTATGATTTCCCTCCTTTCAGATATCTAAACCTTTCCTGTTTAAGCCATTAAGACAGAAAAGGGAAAATCAGTTTTAAAGTGAAGCCCACAGATCACCCAAACTGCTCACCAACCCAACCATTTAGTTTAGCCAAACCATTTAGTTTCAGGGAGCGATGATGAAGAATGGGCTCCTTAAGTGAGGCCTATATTGCAACCAATTACTCAGGTAATAGGCATACGTCCTTGAAAACAAACAAACAAAAAAACACAGGTTAATTCACACAATAGTCCCCAAACCAGTCTCAGTGCCTGTGAGACTGTCTTTTGGGAAGACATTTAGTTGCAAGGTCTTTTCTGGAATGACATTCAGCAATGGCAATTTGACAGGTCCTCCATACCTGTAAATTGTATATCTTTGATAATATTACAAAACCAGTTTTAACTTTTAAACAAAAAGACACTTTCAAGACAGTTAGCTGCATCATTCTGATATTTAATACTGATCATTGTGATTTTCCTTGAACCACAATTTTTTCTCCTTTAGATTACCCTCACTGTTATTAAAGTGAGGGTAAACTACTTTGAGTTGCACTTTTTGTTTTGACTGTTCATTTGCATAAATACACCAAGAGCAGCCTGGATTACTTATGATCTTTAATTTTGCTTTGCTGGAACTTACACAGGGAGCCTTTAGATTGATTTTTCAGTACCCCCCTTGGGGCGCAGAAGCAGAGCCACACATTGCCATCTGGCTTTGCCCATACCAGTTGTTTCACTCAGATCCTTGAGGCTCCACAGGTTATGTGCTCACAGGTTAGTTTTTGGCTATCTTTCATGAAAGCAACATTCATTCCTTCCCTGGAAAGACTTCCATGAACTGCACAACCAACCAAAGTACCAGACTTTTTCCATGTGTTTACACTAATTTCACAAGTCAATCCCAGTTCCTCAGGGCTTTCTGGTGACGACCAGAACCCATACATGACTCCCTCAGATGTGACATTCCAGTCAAAGTCTTGGTTAACAAAACCACGATTAACAACTGGCCTTTTTGGTTTTATGCAAAGAAACCTTGTGTCTTCACTAACTCCTTCAGAATGCCGAATTCTGGAGGGATTAGGTAGGGATAAAAATACAAAGCCTGAAGGGAAATCCTTTCCCTTGTGATATCCACTAGGCTTCTTAAAACCTTTACTTCCATACATTATGCAACACTCACAAACCCTCTGTTATTTCTTTCATACAGCTTCTGATATCCACCAAGATTTCATCTCCATGCCTTATACCTTCTATTATTAACTAATACCACCTAATTCTTTCCTAAAACTTTTACTTTCCTGATTATCTTTGTAGTTTCCTATGGACCTTCTTCAAATATATACGTGCATATATATATTATATATATAATATTTTTTATTTACTTGACTACAGAGTGTGAAGTTTCAACTTTCCCTGGAATCCTCAATTTCCTTTTCAGAGCAGATACAAAACAAAATCCAAAACAAAGAGTTCCAGAACAATACACAGGTAGGGGCATTCTTTTGCACCAATATGTCCAGCGGTGCCTCTCAGAGACATGCTTCTTCAGGCCAGGTCTTTTGGCAGAGACATGCTGCTTTGTCTCTGGCTGAAGCATTCATCAGCCCCAAATGACCCTTCCTAGGTCCAAAGTGGCAAAGGCATTTTCCCCAACCAGTCACAGGCAACCTTTCTTAGGTCTTATAGGTGACCTTAAATGGTACAGAGGGTTTCTGATTAAAAACAACACCAATGTTAGAAATTTGCTAATTTCCCACAAAACCAGAAAGCAAATAGTTGAGGTTTCCTTTACTCCAGGTTTAAAACTTTACATTCTTTATACATAATTTTACTCATTGAGATTTAACCATCATTCTCTTTTAATCCTGTTTTCCTTCCCACTTTGGGAAGGATTATATTTAAACTCAGCATGTGGCAGCTGAAAGTCCCTGGCACTGCAGGTACCTTCCACTAAAATTTCCTAGATTTGCAGGGACATCCTGCATTTTTCTGAAGCTCAGACCCTGCAAACACCCTATAAGTTAGATGTTCACCCTTGGACCTCAGTTCATGGTTTTCAAAACCAGAGCCATTCTTAGCAGAACCAGTTACACAGAGAAGCAGGCTAATGCATTGCCCACACAGCAGCAGCATACAACCTATAATCTGAAGAGAGACCTTAGCCTGTCACCTTGCCCAGTTCCAAGATGAAGGGGCTCTCACGTGACCCATCATCCAAGATGAAGGCAATCATGCATGCTCCACCGTCCATGGGGGGGGCCTCACGTGGCTCATCCTCCATTTTGCTCCAAATGGCGGTGCACCCATATGGCTTGCTGTCCGATCTCCCACATACATGCAATATAGTACTGTGGCAGAACACCCTCCGCCCCCCCCCCCCCCGCCCCATGATGAATTCTCCCGCTTGGCTCAGACAAACAAAGGAAAAGGGGATCTTTTGCATGCCCACTGCAGGTGAGGGCCTGATCAGACTCCGTAAGCCTGGCCGGCTGATGGAGTCACAGATACATTCACACACACAGTCACACAGAGTTTCCTCCCCTGAGCAGGAGTCCAATGGTCTGCGTCCTAACCCAGCTTCCTGAATTTTCTGGTTGAGAGATGATCAATCTCTCTCTGTTCTTGGGTCTTGTCCCCAGGGCACTTACCAATTCTGATTGGTGCCTTCTACAGTTTGCGGTTCCTCTCTCCTTCTCCACCCATGTCTTAGAGTGGTTGGGGACACAGTGTGGGAGTCTCCCCCCACAGGAAGCCTGAAACAACTGGGGCATGTGCTCCTTCCCTTGTGGCAGGGCTCCCTTGCCAACTCCCCAGTCGCGTTCACTGGAGGCAAAATGCCTGCTTGCATGAGTGGGTTTCCTGGTCAGGGAATCAAAATGTTGTGGAAAATAACTCACACGCAAGGGAGGTGATGAAGCACGATCCTTTATTATGTGTGCAGGCTCAGAGGGGTTAAATTCCCAAATCCTGAGCAAATGAGCTCAAGCTGGAGTTTCCTTTATATGTTTGTTACAAGGCAAAAAGGGAGGGGCAAACAACTGTTAAAAGCAAGCATACAGAAGCAGAAGCAGAGGTCAGTGTTTTGACCTTCAGATAGTGTCTGTTACCTTAGGAACGGCTGCTGGTCAGCTCCTACCTAAAAATAGCTACTGCTTAGCTATGTCCTATCACATTAGAACAAAAAGGCACTGTGAAATTTTGCAGGTGTTACAGAGAGCACTGCTTATCAATGAAGCTGCAGGGCATAGAAGCTTTTCCATGGGGTTTTCTTTTCCTGTCACAATGATAGAACTCAGAACCCTGAGAAAAGGGGGATGTAAATAGACATACCATGAACAGTGGAAAACAATACAGAACCAAAAGGAGAATGTGATGGATTAAGAAGAGTAAGAACAAGAGTATTGGACACAAATCAATGAGAAGGGGATGGGACTTAGACACTTGATAAGTATGAGATGGAACCCACAATCCCATAACAAGTGCTGTGAATTTGAAATCTCTACATAAAAATAATGAAACTCGGAATCCTAAGACCAAGGGTAAGAAACTAGGAAATCAAGAATATGGCCACTGTTCTGAACCCTGAGAAGAAGGGGTAAGAACTTAGACCAATACGGCAAGTAGAGAATCCAGAGAATCCAGAGAACAACAGGACAGAACTCAAACCATGAAAAGTAGCAGATGGTATTTGATACCCCAAGAAAAATGGGAAGGAACTCAGAAAACCAGGAACAAGGTGATGGATCTAAGATCTCAGAAAACAAAGTCATATATACAGCAACAAAAACACAAGGGCACAGACCTTGATGAACAAATAACAAAAAGATGTGACTTGTTACTATGAAAACAATGTTATGGATATCAAAACCCAGAGGAACATGCAGATAAAATTGGATACCCGATGAACAAGTGGAAGGGACTCAGAATCCCAAGAATATTGAGCTTGAACTCTGAATCCTGAACACTAGAAAATTGATCTCTAAACCCAAAAGAAAGAAAAATGCAACTCAATAGCCTAATGACAATTGCTTAGAACTCAGAATAAAAGAACAAGAGATCAACCTCATGACCTATGGTGATGTGGAATTCCATACTCCAAAAACAAGATAAAGAAACCTGAAATTCCAAAAATAAGGAGAAGGAACTCAGATACCCATGAACAAGGTGATGGAACTCGGAACTCTAACAACAAAAGGATGAATATTGGAAGCTCGGCTACAATAGCATGGAACTGAAAACCCAAAGAACAAAGAGATGAAACTCAGAAGCCAAAGAACAAGGGGAAAATTTTTGAAATCTCAAGAAGGAGAAAATTGCCCTCAGAAATCCGGAAAAAAAGAGAAAGACTTGGATTCCCAAAGACAAGAGTCCAGACAGAGGTTTTTACAACATAATGATTAAACTCAGAGTCCAAAGAACAAAGAAAAGGAATTTGAAGTCCCAAAAGGGGGAACCTGACCCCAGCAAAAAATGTGATGGAAATCTAAATCCTGAGAACAACAACAGGCAATTGGAGACTCCTATAAGTAGAGGAAGAAAGCTGGAGCTCTGAGAGACAGGAATGTATTTCAAAATATGGAAATCAAGAAGATGGAGCTCAGACTAGGACCACTAAGGAGAATGAAACCAGAACCCCAATAAAAAATATAGACCTCATAATTCTTGAAAAATATTGATGGAATTTGTTATATCATGAAAAAGTTGGAGAACCTGAAATCCAAAGATCAAGAACATGCAACTCACGGCCCTGTCTGGCATAGCTCATTGGATTGAGTGTGGGCTGCAAACCAAAGTGTCGCAGGTTAGATTGCCAGTCAGGGTACATGCCTGTGTTGCAGGCCATGACCCCCAGCAATCACAAATTGATCTGTCTCTCTCATGCCTGTGTTGCAGGCCGTGATCCCCAGCAATCACATATTGATATCTCTCTCTCTTTCTGTCTCTCTCCCTCACCCTCTCTCTCTCTCCCTCCCTTCCCTCTCTAAAAATAAATAAATAAAATCTTTTAAAAAAGAAGATGCAACTCAGATATCCACTAACAAAGGAATGAAACTTGGAACCCCAAGAAAATATGTGTAGAACTTGGAACCCAGAGATCACTGGGATAGAACTTAGAACCCTGAGAAAAAATGGGATGTAAATAGATAACTGAAGAAAATGAGGAAGAAACAGGAACTCCCAAGGAAAATGTGATAGAAGAGGGAAGAGAAAGAACAAAGCAATTGAACTCAAATTCCCAAGAAAGGGATGAAACTCAGAGACTGGAGAAAAATGGGATGGAACTCACAATTTAAGAACAAAGAATCTGAACTCAGAATCCCCAGAACAAAGAGATGAAATTCTGAAGCCTGTAACCAAAGTCAGGGAATGGAAAATCTCAAGAATTGTGCCATTGTTTTGGACCCTGAGAAGAAGGGCATAAAACATGGACCACTATAATGAGGAGATGACATTCTAAATGCAGAGAACATTGAGACAAATCTCAAACCAGGAGAACAAGGGGATTTTACTTGATACACAAAGTACAATGTGAATGAACTCAGGCACAAAGGAATAAGGGGATGGAGCTCAAAAAACAATGTGATGGGTATCACAACTACAAAACAGGAGACATAACTTGGAGAAACAACAACAAAAGTATGCAACTCACTACCATGAAAACAATGTTATGGATATCAGAATCCAGAGACAGATGTAGATGAAATTTGATACCTAATGAACAAGCGGAAGGAAATCAGAAATTCAAGATACCTGGGATTGAACTCTGAATCCTAAGAATAAGGGAATGGATCTTGAAACCTCAGAAAATGGGAATGGACCTCAAAAACCCGACATCAGTGATATAGAACTCAGAACACAAGAACAAGGGATGGACATCATAACCCACAGTGCTGTTAGTGGAACTCAGTACCTCAAGAAAGAGATCAAGGAACCTGAAATCTCAAGAATAATGTGATGGAATTCTGATGTTCATGAATAAATGATGGAATTTGGAAACCTAAGAACAAGGAGATGAATCTTGAAATCTCAGCAACAGCAGCATGGAACACAAAAGAGAAAGAATAAGATGAAACACAGAACCCGAAAAACAAGGGGATGGAACTCAAAATCTCAAGACCAAGAGGAAGAACATCAGAACCGAAGAATGTGGGGTAAAACTCACAATACCAAAAAAAGGCAGGCCAGAAAAAAAATCCTTTGGACATGAAGATAATACTTGAAATCCAAACAAAAAAAGGAGAAGGAACTCAGAGTTCCAACAGAAAGATGAACTCAAAACTTCAGCAAAAAAGGTTATGGATGTCTAAACCCTGAGAAAAACAGCAGGTGACTGGAGGCTCCAGTAAGTAGAGGAAGGGACCTGAAACACTGAGAAAAAGGAATGGGTGTCAAAACACAGATAATAGGCAGAAAAAACTCATAATATTAACAAAAAGAGAATTAATCTGGATTCTCAAGAAAAAAGGATGGGCCTAATAATCCTTAGAAAATGTTGATAAAACTTTTTACAGCACAAAACAGTTGATTGAACCTGAAACTCAAAAACCAAGGGCATGTGACTGAGACATCTGTGAAAAGAGTGATGGGACATGGGATTCAAAAACAGGTGGCTAGAATTCAGAAACAATAGATCATAGGGATGGACTGAGAAATCCAAGTAAAAAGGGATGTAAATAGGTAACCCAAGAACAAGAGGAAAAATATGGGATCCACAGGAAATGTGATGGAATCAAGAAGAGCAAGAATGAGGCTATGGAAATCTAATACCCATTAATGGAATGGAACTCAGAGACATGAGGAACATTGATAGAACCCACAATTCCAGAAAAAAAAATGTCTGAGCTCAAAATCCATATGACAAAACCATGAAACACAGAAGCCTGAGTCCAAAGTCAAGGAACTCCAAATGCCAAAAATAGGGCCATTGTTCTGAACCCTGAGAACAAGGGGATTGAACTCAGACCATGACAAGAAAGCTATGAGATTCCGAATCCAGAGAATGTTGGGACAGAACTCAAACCATGAAAACAAGGGAATGGTTCATGATACTCCAAGAAAAATGGGAAGGATCTAAGACAACTAGGAACAAGGGGATGTAACTATAAACTCTGAAAACAAGGTGATGGATATCATAACTCAGAAACAAGGGGACAGAATCCAAAGAAGCAACAAAAAAAGATGGAACTCTGTACTGTGAAAAACAATTTTATGGATATCAAAAGCCAGTGGCAGATGCAGATGAAATTTGATAATCAAAGAACAATTGAAAGAAAGTTGGAATCCCAAGAACACTGGGATTGAATTATAAATTCTAAAAACAAAGAACAAATCTCAAAACATTAAGAAAAAGGGAAACCAACTCAAAACTCTTACAACAATGTCATGGAACTGAAAACACAAGAAGAAGAGATGGACCTCACAACCCAAAGTGATGTTAGTGGATCTCCAAACACCCAAAACAAGATAAAGGAACCTGAAATTCTAAGAATAATGTGATGGAATTCAGAAGCCCATGAACAAGGTGATGGAACTCCGAACCCTAACAAGGGTATAAATCTTGAAAGCTCAACAACATTGGCATGGGACTCAACCCAAGGAACAGGAGATGAAAAAGAACTTGAAGAGAAAGGGGATGAAACTCAAACTTTCAAGAACAAGGGGATAGACATCAGAACACCAGACCAAGGTGGGGGGGGGGGGCTCAGAAATCCTATAACAAGAAAAGCTGAAATAGACACTTTCAACATAAAGATTAACCCTAGAATGTAAAGAACATGAACAAGAAAGCTGGAATCTTAAGAAAAAGAGTATCTCCAAAAGTTAACAAAAAGTTGTGTTAATCAAAATCCTGGGAAAAACATCAGGCAACTGGAAACTCAAATCAGTAGTGGAAGGGTCTCAGAACACTGTAAAAAATGGATGTATGTCAAAACACCAAGAACAAGAAGATGGACCTACTAATTTGAAAGGAATAAAAAAAGAAAGAAATCTGGAACCTGATGAAAAACAGATGGATCTCATAATCCATATAAAATTCTGATAGAATTCATTATACAAGGAAAAGTTGATGGAAATTGAAATCCAAGAAACAAAGGGAGGCAACAAATACATTTGCATACAAAAAGATGTAAATTGGAAACTGAAGAATAGGTGGATAGAACTCAGAACTCAGATATTATTGGGATGGACTCAGTACATCCAGGATAAAGGGATGTAATATATAACCCAAGAAGAGAGGAAAGAACACAGAATTACAAGGAATATGTGATGGAAATGGCAGAGCAAGGAGGGTATTGATCTTGACTTCCCAAGATGAGAATGGAACTTGGAGGCTTGAGAAAAATGGGATTGAACCCACAATCTCAGAAGAAAGGGTCTGAGCCCGAAGTCTCTACAATAAAGGGATGAATCTCGGAACCCTGACACCAAAGGGAAGGGACTCAGAATCCTAAAAATAGGGCCATTTTTTCAGAACGCTCAAAATATAGGTATGGACTCAAAGCACTACAGCAAAAATATGAAACACAGAATCTCAAGATATCATACAACAAGAACAAGGGTTTGGATTTGAGAACTCTGAAAATAAGGTGATAGACATCAGAACTCACAGAACAAGGGCAAAGAACTCAGAAGAGCAAAAGGAAAATGTTTGGCACTCACTACCACTAGGACAATGTTACACATATCAGAAGTGAGAGAGCATAGAAATATAATATGATATCCTAACAACAAGGGGAAGGAACTCAGAAGCCCAAAATAGAGAGACTGTTTGGAACCATGAGAACAAGGGAATGGAAGACCATCCCCAAAGAATTAGAAGGGACTGGAATTCCAAGAACAAGAGGTGAAGCTCAGAAGCCTGGAAACTTTATATGGAACTCAATAACCCAAGGAAAATAGGAGGGAACTGGAAATGCCAAGAATGAGGCCATGGATTGCAGACACCAGGGGACAAGGCAGTGGAAATCTAAGCCCAACTACAAGGGGATGGAACACGGAAACCAGTGATCATTGGGATGGAATTTGGAACATTGACAAACAAAGAGATATAAATAGATAACCCAGGAGAAAAACAAAAGAAATCAGAATCCCAAGAACAAGGTGCTGGGAATGAGAACAGCAGGAACACAGCTATTGTACTTGAATCCCCAGCAACGGGATGGAACTTCGAGACCTGACAAAAATGTGTGGGGATTCCCAATTCCAGAGAGGGGTTGAGCAGGAAATACAGACCACAGAGGATGAGAGTAAAATACCTGAGACATTACATGACACTGAGAACACCATATAAAAGGCTATGGAAGTCACAACCCAACAAGAAAATAATGAATCTTAGAAATATGAGGACCATGAGGATGAAATTAGCAATCCCCATTTGCACAGGAATGGAACTTACATCCTAAGGACAATGGAAAAGGTCTGGGAATTACAAGAGCAATGACAAGGATAAGCCACAAAGCTTGAAGTATATCGGGAAGTATTCCACAATCACAAAAACAAGGTGATGGAATTCAGGACTCTGAGAACACTGGGATGAAACTCAAATCCCCAAGAAGGGGAAGGAACAGGGAATTTGAAAAACACAAGATGGACCTAAGGACCCTTAGAAAACTTGGATGGAACTCAATAACCCCAAGAAAATGTGAAGAAACTTGAAATTTGAAGTACAGGGTACAGAATTACCTTGAACAACGGGATGGAAATAAAAATCCAAGTACAGGGGCTTGAAACTCGGAATGCAGAAGTCATTGGGATGGAACTTAGATCCTCTAGGAAAAGGGGATTTAATTAGATACACCAGGAACAGTGGGAAAAATCCTCAGAATCACAAGAACAAGATGATTTTAATTTGAACAGTGGGAACAAGGTGACTGACCTCAAATCCCAAACAAGGAAATGGAACTTAGAGACCTGAGAAATGTGGGATGGAATCCACAATTCCAGAACAAGGTGTCTGGTCCTCAAATTTATGCAACAAAAAGATGAATCTCAGAAGCCTGGCACCTAGAGGGAAGAAATCAGTATTCCAACAATAGGGTCATTGCTAAAAACCCTGACCACAAGGGGATTGAACTCACACCACTACAACAAAGAGATGGACGTCAGGATTCAGAGAACATAGGGACTGAACACAGAACCCTGAAAAGAAAGAAAAGGTGCCTGATACCCAAGAAAAATATTAGTAGATAACACAGAACATTTAACACAAGGTGACAGCAGAACTGCTAGATCAAGGGGGTAGGACTCAGAAAAGCAATTAGTAAGCAATCAAACTCACTACCACCCTGACAATATTATAGTTATCAGAAGCTAGAAAACATGGGGATGAATTTTGATAATGAACAAGGGAATAGATCTAAGAATTCCAACAATAGTGTTTTTTTTTTTTTTTCAGAACCATGAGAACAAGGAGATGGAGGACAAAATCTCAAGAAGGGGCAGGAATATGGATTCCCACCAACAAGAGTTGTAGATCAGAAACCTAGAAACTGTGCATGGAACTCCAGAACTGCAACACAAGATGAAGGAACACGAGATGCCAAGATCAAGGCTATATCATACACCTGTAAGGAAGGGAATGGCTATAGAAACCCAACAACCAGGGAATGGAACTTGTAACCCAGAGATCATTGTGATGGGACTTGGAACACTGAGAACAATGGGCTGTAACTACCTCACCCAAAAATAGAACGAAGGTACTTGGAATCTCCAAAACAATGTGATGGGAATGAGAACACCAGAATCAAGGTGATTCTACTCAAATTTTCAGGAAGGGAATGGAACTTGGAGACTTGAGAAAAGTGAGATGGAACTCACTATTCCAGAACAAGGGGACTGAGCTCATAATTTCTACCTAAGAAGAATGAAATGCATAATCCTGAGACAAGGCATAGTTCATGAGACTAAGAACACTGATAAAAGGGCTATGGGCATCAGAGCACAAGAAAACAATGGCTTTCAGCATGGCGAGGACAAGGGGAAGAAAGAGAAATCCAAATTGCAAGAGAATGAAACTTACATTCCTAGAACAATGGGATGGAATTCAGAATCACAAGTGTAATGGGATGAACAAGGAAGCATAAAGATCATTGGGAAGTATTCCAAAATCACAAGAACAAGGTGAGAGGATTCAGAATTCTGAGAGCCAGAGGATGGAACTTGAATCCCCAAGAAGGGATAGGAATTTTGGAACTCAAAACAAGGGATGGACCTCAAGTCATTTTGAAAATGTGATTGGAACTTGATACCCCAAGAACAAAATGGGGGAATATGAATTCCAAATACAAGGAGACTGAACTCAGACGACTATGAGTAAGGAATGGAAATGGAAATCTAATTACAAGAGCATAGAACTCACAACTCAATAATCATTGAGATGTAACTCAGAAATCCGAGAACAAGGGGATGATTTTAGATACCCAAGAACAAGGGGAAGGAAATCAGAATTCCAAGAACAAGGAGATGGGGGTGAGAAAAGGTGGAACAAAGCAATTGAACTCAAATCCCCACAGGGGAGTGGAACTTAGAGAAGTGAGAAAACAGAAATGTAACACTTAACTTCAGAACAAAGGGTCTGAGATCCAGGTCTCTACAACAAAGTGATGAAACTCAGAAGTCTGATAGAGGAGGGAACTTGTGATCACATGAATAGGGCCATTTTACAGAAAGCTGAGAACAAAGGAATGGACTGGGGCCACTACAACAAAAAGAAGAATCCCTAAATCTGGAGAACATTGGGTGGTAACTCAGATCTTTAAAAAAGGGGTTGGTGCTGGATAACCCAAGATTTGGGAAGTAACTCAGACAACCATGAACAAGGGTTGGAACTCAGAACTTTGAAAACAATGTGATGGATATCAGAACCTCTAGAACAATGGCACAGAAATCAGAATAGCAACAATAAAAGGATGGCACTCGCTACCACTGGAACAATGTTATGGATATCATATGACAGGGTAAATATGGATATAATATGATACCCAATGAACAAGGGTAAAGATCTCGGAATCCCAACAATAAAGGGATAGTACAGAACCAAGAGAACAAGGGGGTGGAAACAAATCCCCAAGAAATAAGAAAATCTTAGAATCCCTAGAAGAAGAGATGGAGCTCAGAATCCTAGAAACTGGGGATCTACTTGAATAGATCCCAAACAAAACAAAACAAAATGAAGAAAAGGAGATGCCAAGAGCAAGGTAATGGATATCGAGCGCCAGTAAACAAGGGTATAACTATGAAAATCCAACAGCAAGGGATTAAAACTCAGAAACCTGATATATCTGGGATGGAACTTTGAACACTGAGAAGGAAGAGATGTAACTAGAAAACCCAAGAACATGTCGGTCTCTGAATCCCCAGACCAATGTGCAGAGACTGAGAAAGGCAACAAATTGGTCATTTAACTGGAATACCAACAAGAAGATGGAACTCAGAGACATCAGAAAGATGGTTTGCAATTCAAAATTGCAGAATAAGGGAACAGGACAGGAAATCTTTACTACAAGGGGATGAATGTCAAAAACCTCAGATGTGACATAGCTGATGACATTAAGAACACCAAAACAAAAGCAATGGAAGTTGGAACACGACAGGAAATGAATGGATCTTAGAACCATGAAGTGCATGAGGATGGGATCAGGAATCCCCATTTCAAGGGGATGGAACTTACATCCATAGGACAATGGGAAAGATCTCGGAATTACAAGATAAATGGAACAAAGCATGAATCTCCAAGTACAAGGGGAAGTATTCTGGAATCACAAGACAAGACAATGGAATTCAGAACTCTAAGAACAATGGGATGGAATTAGAAAACCCAAAAAGGGGAAGGAATTCCATATCCCAAGAATGCATGATGAACCATGGGGCCTTTAGACAATGTGGATGGAACTCAATGCTCCCAAAATAAGGTAAAGGAACTTGAAATTCCAAATACAAAGTACAGAAAACAGATTACTATGAACAAGGGAATGGAAATGGAAGTCCAACTGCAAGGTCAAGGAACTCAGAATCATCATATTATTTGGTTGGAAATCCCTAAGAACAAGTGGATGTAACAAGATACATCAAGAAAAACAATAAAATATTCAAAATTACAAGAGCAAGGTGATGCTAATGAGAACAGTGTAAACAAGATCGTTGGCCTCAATTCCCCAACAAGGACATGGAACTCTGAGACTTGTGGAAAATGGGATAGAATCCACAATTCCAGAAACAAGAGTCTCATCTCCAAATTCGTCAAGCATGATGATCTCAGAAGCTTTACACCAAAGAGAAGGAACAGGGAATCTCAAGATTAGGGCCATTTGTCTGAACCCTGAGAACAAACAGATGAAACTCGGAACACTACAACAAAGAGATGAGACTCTGAATCCAAAGAACTCTGGGACAGAGCTCAAAACCTGAAAACACATGGGTGGCACTTCATACATGAAACAATGGTTAGAAACTTAGACAGACAGAAACAAGGGGATGCACACCAGAACTTTGAATACAAGGTGATGGATTTCACAACTACAAAACACTCAGAGAAAAGTAGAAGCAAGACCAAATGGATGGAACTCGCTACCATGAAAACAATATTGTTTATACAAGAAACAGAGGCTGATGAAGATATAATTTTATAACCAAGGAACATGGGGAAGGAAGTCTGCATCTCAAGAACCTTGGGATTGAACTCTGAATCCTAAGAACAGGAATATGGCTCTCAAAATCCCAAGAAAAAGGGGATTCAAATCAGCACCCTAACAACAATTGCATAGAACTCCAAACACAAGAACAAGAGATAAACGTCATAACGCTTAGTGCTGTTCAGGAATTACATGTCCCAAGGAAGAGGTAAAGGAACCTGAAATCCCAAGTATTAAGGCATAGATCTCATATGCCCATAAACAAGGTGATAGAATTCTGAATTCTAACAACAAGTGAATGAATCTCGAAAGCTAAGTAACAACAGAATGGGACTCAAAACTCAGAGATGAGTAGATGAAAACTAAGAAGCCAAAAAACAAGGTTGGGGGGGGGGGACTAGAAATCCCAAGAACAAAGGAATACACATCATAACCCTGGAACAAGTGGAAAAACTTGTAATCCCTAAAAGGGGTGGGCTGAACTTAGATCCTTACAATAATAGGATTAACCTAGAACACCAAAGTATAGGATGAAGGAACTCGGAATCCCAAGAAAAAGGGGAACTTGAAACCCCAACAAAAAAGGATATGGAAATCAAAATCATGGGCACAACAGCAGGCAACTGGAAAATCCAATCAGCAGAGGAAGAAACCAGGAACCCTGAGAGCAATTAATAAATATCAAAACACAAAAAAGGGGAAAGGATGGAATTCAGAATCTTAACAAAAAAGGGAAAATAACATGGAATCCCAAGAAAAGGGGATGTGTCTCATGATTCTTAGAAAATGTGGATGGAAGTTGTTATGCCACAAAAATCTGATGGTTACCTGACATGTAAACAAAAGGGGTTGCAATTCAGACATTCATGAAGGAAGGAATGGTACTCAAATCCAAGAATAAGTGGATAGAACTAGAAAACCAGAGATCATTGGGGTGGAACTCAGAATCCCAAGAACAAGGGAAACTTAACAGAAAATCCAAGAGAGGGGGGAAAGAACATGGAATCACAAGGAAAATGAAGTGGAAATTAGAGGAAAAACAAGACTATTGAATTCGAATTCACAATAAAGAAATGGCCTCAGAGACTTGAAAAAAATGGGATGGAACCCACAATCTCAGAACAAGAGTTCTGAGCTTGAAATGCCTTCATAAAAGTGATGAAACTTAGAAGCCTGAAAGCAAGAGCAAGTAACTGGGAATTCCAAGAATATGGCCATTGTTCTGAACATTGAGAACAAGGAGTAAGAACTCAGAACACTACAGGAAGTAGAGGGGACTGAGAATCCAGAGAACATCAGGATGGAATTCAAACCATGAAAACTAGGGGATGGTATTTGATACCCCGAGAACAATGGGAAGAAACTCAGACAACCAAAAACAAGGGGATGGAGCTCAGAACTCCAAAAACAAGGTGATTAATAAGTACCACATCTGAAAAACAACGGGACAGAAATTGGTGAATCAACAACAAAGTATGGAACTCACTATCATGAAAACAATGTTATGAATATCAAAAACCAGAAGCAGATGTAAATGAACTTTGATGCCAACGAACAAGAAGTAGTAACTCAGAATCCCAAGGAAAATGTGATAGAAATGGGAAGAATAAGAACAAAAATATTGAACTAGAATTTCCAAGAAGAGGATGGGACTCAGAGACTTGAGAAAATGGGATAAAACTCACAATCCAAGAACAAGGGGTCTTAGCTCAAAATCCCTACAACAAATGGGATGAAACTCGGAAGCCTGACCAATGTCAAAAGATTCGAAATTTTGAGAATAGGGACATTATTTGAACCATGAGAACAAGGGGATCAGACTTGGACTACTAGAACAAGGAAATGAGACTCTAAATCCAGAGAACATCAGGATAACTCAAACCATGAAAACAAGGGGATGGTACTTGATACCAAGAGAACAATGGAAAAGAAATCAGACACACAAGAGCAAGGGGAATGGAGCTCACAAATCTGAAAACAAGGTGATGGATATCACAACTATAAAACAAGGGGACAGAACTTGGTAAGGAAACAAGAGGATGGAACTCGCTACCATAAGAACAATGTTATGAATATTGAAAAACAGAGGCAAGTGCAAATGAAATTTGATGCTCAATGATCAATAAGAAGGAATACAGAATCTGAAGAACCTAGAGATTGAACTCTGAATCCTGAGAACTAGGGGACTGACCTCAAAGCCCCCCAAAACAGGGAATAGAACACAAAACGCTAACAATTGCATAGAACTCAGAACACAAGAACAAGGGATGGACGTAACAACATGTACTGATAGTAACGGAACTTGATACTATAACAGCAGGATAAAAGAACCTGAAATTTCAAGAATAAGGGGTGCAACGTAGATGCCCATGAACAAGCTTATGGAACTAGAAACCCTAAACAAAGGGATGAATCTTGAGGGCTGAGCAACAAAATCATGGGACTCAAAATACAAAGAACAAGGAAATCAACTTCAGTACCCAAAGAATGAGGGACTGGAAATAGAAATCCCAAAACAGGGGAATGGAAATCAGAGCTTGAAAAAAGGGGGAAAACTCGGATTCCTCAAAATGGGAAGGGGCACACATAGATCCTTACAACACGAGGATTAACTTTGGAACCCAAAGAACAAACAGAAGGAACTCGGAGTCCCCCCAAAAAAGGCAAACTTGAAACAGCAACAAAAATGTCATGGAAATCTAAATCCTGAAAACAACAGCTGACAACTAGAGACTCTAATCAGTATTGGAAGGTACACAGAACACGGAGAGAAAGGGACGGATGTCAAAACACAGAGAACAAGTGGATAGACTCACTTCTGACCAGAAAGTAGAAGGAATCTGGAATCCCAAGGAAAGGGATGGAACTCATAACCTTTATAAAATATAGATGGACTTTGTTATACTGTTACAGAACAACAAGACGGAGGGCAGGGGGCTGGGACGATATACCATTACCGAAAGGAACCTGCCCCCCAGGTCCATTATGTCTGCTGCCAGAAGAAAGATGTATCTCAATGCCAGAGATTCATGAAAAGGAAAGAAAATGTTTATTTAATGTTATACAGACTTAAAGTAGCCTAATGTCTTCAACAAAATCCCAAAGTCCCTTGAAACATCCACAAACACACACAGTCCTTCCTTCCCCCTTTGGCCAGTCTGGGGTACCATATCTCAGGAAAGGAAATAAAAGTCCACAGCTCAGGCAGCTCCCGGTTCTTCCCAGTAATCCTTCTAAGCTGGTAGGCCTCCCTTGGTTCCCTGCACCATCAGCTGTGTCACCAGGATCTCTGCTAAAGCTGGGTGGTGGTTCCCCCTACTAATGCTGCAGGGGTCCCCGCTCTGGCAAAGCTACGAGGTTCTCTCTCCACTGACCCAGCCACATGGTTCTCTCTTCACAATGGCTGAGGGAGTCTCCACTCTGGCAAAATCTTGTGGTTCTCCCTCCTCAATGGCTGCTAGGAGGGGGGTCGCCACTGTGCCAAAGCCAAGTGGTGGTTCTCTGCTAAAGCCACATAGTGATTCTCTCTCACAGGGCTGCATGAGTCTCCAGTTTACTAAAGACTGAATAGTCCTCTCACAATGGCTGCCACATCTGGGTTTAAGTTCCCATGACAATCTTCCTCTGCAGCCCCATTTCTGACTCCTCCTACAACCAGTTACACATGCCAGCACTCTCATATCCTTCCAGTTTTACTTGGCTGACATCATGAGTCTGGGTGGGTGTGGCCCCATGTCATGGAGACAGCCTTCTTCAAGCTCCCACACAGATGCTGTAACTCAGGGGACCTGCCCTCCAGTTATGTCTTGGTGGGGAAGTTACTCCCATTCCCCTGGCTCAGAGCATGGCAACCACTATTTAACATATCTAAGCAACCAAAGGCTGTAAATATGTTAAATGACCACACCAAACGTTCCCTGCAAAGCTGTTGCCATGCAAACAGCTCTCAATGGCCGTGCTCCATTTGTCCCTTCCCCCAACCCACATCTGTGAGGGGTGGTGAGGACATCCTAATATTTTCTGAACATCTTGAGTTCTGGACCCCATTCCAAATCCCTATTTGGGGCACCCCTCTTGGCTGCACCCTGTTACAATACCACAAAAAGATGAAACCTGAAATTGAAAAAAAAAACAACACAGTGATGAAACTCAGACATCTGTGAAAGAGGGATGGAACTCAAACCACCAAGAACCAGTGGATAGAACTCTGGAACCCAGAGATCATTGTATGGAATTCAGAACCCTGAGAAAATGGTCATGTAACTAGATACACAATAATAAGGAGAAGGAATTGGATTTCCAAGGACAAGGTGACATGAACAAGAACTGAGGTAACAACGTGATTGAATTGGAATCCCCAAGAAAAGGATGAAACATGGGGATTTAATAAAAATGGGTGGAAACTCACAATTCCATAAAAGAGAAATTGAATTTGAAATTCCTCCTACAAGGGTAGGAAATTTGGAAATCAGAGACAAGGCATAGTTGGTGACACTAATAACACTAATAAAAGGGCTATAGAATTTGAAACTCATCAGAAAAAGAATGTATCTCAGAACCATAGAACTAGGAATGTCAGTTGTTAGGGGATGGGACTTACAAATATAAAACAAAGAAATGGATCTCGGAATCAGAAATGCAACATGATGGACCCCAAAGCACCAAGACATGGGGAAAAAATCTGCAATGAGGAGAACAATGTGACAGAATTCAGAACTATGAGAAGAAGGGGATGGAACTCCAAAGAACAAAAGATGGACCCTTAGAAATTGAGGATGAAACTTGAAACTCTTAAAACAAGGTGATGGAACCTGAAATTCCAAGTACTAGTACACAGATATCAGACTACCATGATCAAGGAGATGGAAATGGAAGCACAACTATAAGGGCATGGAACTCAGAACCCAGAGGTCATTGGTATGAAACTCAGAACCCTGTGAACAAGGGAATGTAAATAGGTACTCCAATGGGAAGGAAATCAGAATCCCCAAGCAAAAAGATGGGAATGAGAAGAGTGGTTTCAAGTCAATAGATCCTAAGGTCTAAAAAATAAAATGTTATTCAGAGATGAGCAAAAAATATGATGGAACCCACAATCCTAGGACAGGGGTTCTGAGCTCAAAATCCCTAAAACAAAGGGATGAAAATCGGTAGCCTGACCCCAAGGGGAAAGAACTCATCATCAGAAGAAAAGGACTATTGTTCATAAGGCTGAAAAAAAGTGGATCAAACTCAAACCACTACAACAGAGAAATAAAACTCAGAATCCAAATATCATCGTGAAGGAAATCAAACCCTGGGGTGGGTGGGGGAAGAGTTCGTACATTATACCCCAAGAACAATGAGAAACAACTGAGACCTAAAAGAACAAGAGGATGGAACTAAGAACTCTGAAAACAAGGTTAAGGATATTAAAATCCCTAGAAGAAAGGTACAGAACTCCAAGTTTCAACAACAAGAGTGGAATTTACTACCATGAGAGCAATATATTATGAATGTCAGAAGCCAGAGAACTTGGGAATCACATTTGATACCCATTTAAAGAGGGGAAGGCACATGGAACCGCCAAAATAGAGACCATTGAGAAACATGAGAACAAGGTGATGAAAGATGAATACCTAAGAAAAAGAAGGAATATGGACTAAGAAACAAGAGATGGAGCTCAAAACTGTAGAAACTGTGGATGGCACAGGATAATTCAAGAATAATGGGAAGATGGGAATGGAAACCCAACATCAATGATATGAAACAATCCAGAAATAATTGGTATGGAACTTAAAACACCAAGAACAAAGAGATGAAACTAGATAACTTGAAGACAAGATGAAGAAATTCCAAACCTAAAGAACAAGGTGATGAGAATGAGAAAAGCAGGAACAAGGAAATTGAACTTGAATAACCCAAAAAGAGGTTGGAAGTCTGAGACTTGATAAAAATTGGTCCAAACACACAATTCTGGGAGGAGACTGACCTCAAAATACATACTACAAGGAGATGAAACTCATTAACTGGAGACGAGGCATAGAGTTGATGACACAAAGAACACCAAGAAAAATGATATGGAAATAGGAACCAAAGAGGAAAAGAATGCATCTCATAACTATGAGGGCAAGAAGATGCAACTAGAAATCCTAACTGAAAGTGGTTGAACTAAAACCCCAGAACAATGGGATGGATTTCGGAATCACAAGAGAAACAAGATGGACCAAGAAGCCCGAAATCATGGTGAAGTATTCTGAAATCACAGGAACAAGGTGATAAAATACATAGCTTATTGAACAAGGGGATGCAAAACAAATAACCAAGTACAGGAAGGGATTCTGAATCCCAAGAACAAGAGATGGACCTCAGGGCCCATTGAAAATGTGGATATAATTTGATACCCTAAAAACAAGGTAATAGAAACTGAGGCTACAAGTACAAGATGATGAAACTCAGAGTACTGTGAACAAGGGAGTGAAAATATAAACCCAACTAGAAAGGGCATGGAATTCTGAACACCGAGGTCATTAGGGTGGGACTCAGAACTCTGAAAACAAGGGCATGTAAGTAGATACCCAAGAACAAGGTGAAAAAACTCAGAATTCCAAGAACAAGCTGAACTGAATGACAACCTGAAAAATCATGGCAATTGAACCCAATCTCAAACAAGGAGAAAACTCAAAGATTTGAGAAAAATGGGTGGAAACTCACAATTCACAAACAGGGGTACAGAAACCCCCAAATTCCTTGTACAAGGCCATGAAATTTGTTAACCTGAGACAAGGCATAGTTGATGACACTAAAAACAATAAGAAAAAGTACAGAAGTTAAAACCCAGCAGGAAAAAGAATGGATCTCAGAACCGTGAAATAAGGAGAGGGAACAAGAAATCCCAGTTGTAAGGGGATGAAACTTACAACTCTAGAACAGTGGTATGGATTTTGAAATCACAATGAAACAAGATTGACCATGAAGCCCTAAGAACATGAGGAAGTATTCCACAATACTTCCAGAACTTTGAGAACAAGGTGATGGAACTCAAAATGTCAAGAATGGTATGGAACTGGAAATCTCAAAAATGAGTGATGGATCTCAAAACCCTCAGAAAATTTTTGTGGAAGGGAAACCCAACTACAAGGTCATAACCCAGAACCCAGAGATCACTGAGATGGGACTCATAACAGCAAGATTATGGGAAGTAAATAGATACCACAAGAATAAGGAACTCACAATCCCAAGAACAAGGTGATATGATTGAGAATAACAAGAACAAGGTGATTGAACTTGATTCCCCAACAAGGAGATGGATCTCAGAGACTTGAGAAAAAATGGGATGGATATCACAATCCCAAAACCAGGGCCTGAGCACAAAATCCCTAAAACCAAAGGATGGCACACAGATGGCTGACAGCAAGGAGAAACAAGTAGAAATCCCAAGAAAAGAACTATTGTTCAGAAACTTGAAAACAAATTGATTCAACTAGGACTACCCCAACAGAGGGATGAAACTCAGAATCCAGAGATCATGGGGACAGACCTCAAACCTTGAAAACAAGGAGATCATACTTGATACCCAAGATCAGTGGGAATCTACTCTGACAACCAAGAACAAAAGCATAGAACTCAGAACTCTGAAAACACAGCAATGAATATCAGAATTCCTAGAACAAAGAAACAGAACTCAGAAATGCAACAAGAAAAGAATGGAATTCTCTACCACCAGAGCAATATTATGTATAACACAAGGTAGAGAACATGGGATGAAATTTGATGCCCAATTAAAAAATGGAAGGTGCTCAGAGTCCCAAAGCTGTTGAGAAACATGAGAACAAGGTGATAAAAGACAAATCCCCAAGGAGAAGAAACATGAACCAAAGGAACAAGGAATGGAGTGCAGAACCTTACAAACTGTGGAAGGCACATGATAACCCATGAAAAAGACCAAGGAATATGAAATGCCAAGAACAAGGTGATGGATCTCAGACTTTAGAGAACAAGGGGACGGAAACCCCAACAACAATGGGATAGAACTTGGAACCCAGAGTTCACTGGAACTTGCAAAAACAAAAACAATAAGACATAAATAGATAATCCAAGACCAAAGGGAAGTATATCCAAATCACAAGAATGAGGTTGTGGGAATGGAAACAGCAGGAACAAGGTGATTGAATTTGCATCCCCCAAAATGAGATGTGACTCTGAGACATGAGATAAATGGGGAGAAACTTACAATTCTACATCAAGCAGACTGTTCTCGAAATCATTACTACAAGGGGATAAAATTCATAAATCTGAGACAAGGAGTATTTGATGAACCTAAAAAACAAAACAAGCAAAACAAAGCAAAACAACAACAACAACAACAACAAAATCCAAGAAAAATATATGGAAGTTGAAACCAAACAGGAATCCAATGGATCTCAGAACCATTAGGACAAGAAAATAGAACTAGGAATCTAAAGTACACAGAATTAAATTTACAACTCTAGAACAATGGAATGGATCTCAGAGTCACAAGAACAACAGGATAGATCATGAAGTTCTATACTATGGGAAAGTATTCTGCAATCAGAGGAAAAAGGGGATGGAATTCATATCTCTGAGAAGAGGAAGATGGTCTGAGACATTAGGAAAGGAATGAAACTCAGAATCCCAAGAACAAGAGATGGACCTCAGGACCCTTACAAAATGTGGATGGAACTGAATACCCCAACAATAAGATGATGTAACATGAAATTTCAAGTACCAATGTACAGAAATCAGAATGCCATAAACAATAGGATGGAAATAGAAACCCAACAACAATGGCATGGAACTCAGAATCCTGCAATCATTGGGATGGAACTGAGAAACCTGGGAACAAAGGAATGTATCTAGATACCCCTAGAACAAGGGGAAGGAACTTGGAATCCCCATACCAAGGTGATACGAATGAGAACAGCAGGATTGGCAAGGTTGAACTCGAATCTCCAAGAAGAGGGCTGAAAGAAAATTGAGAACAGTGAAATGGAAACCACAATCCCAGGACAAGGGTTCTGTGCTCAAAAACCCTTCAACAGAGGGATGAACCTTGGAAGTCTGACATTAGGGGAAGGAACATGAAATCCCAAGATTAGTGTCATAGTTCAGGGCTGTGAGAAGAAGATGATTAAACTTGGAGCACTACAACAAAGAGATGAAACTGTGAATCTAAAGAACATCCAGATGGAACTCAGAATCCTGAAGACAAGAGAATGGTGCTTAATACCCAAAGAACAATGGGAATTATGTCAACTAAGAACAAGGTGATGGAATTGAGAACTCTGAAAATAATATGATGGATATCAGAATATCTAAAACAAGGGGATGCAACTTGGAAAAAAAACAATACAAAATTGGAAATTGCTACCACAAATGCAAGATTATGTATACAAGACACAAGAGAACATGGGGATGAAACTTGATATCCAAGGAATAAAAGAAAGTAATTCAGAATCCTAGAAATAGAGAAATTGTTCAGAACAATGAGAATAACTGGATGGAAGACAAATCCCCACAAAGGGGAAGGATCATAGAATTCCAAGAACAAGGCTTAGAAACTCAATTATACTTGATAATCCAAGAAGAAGAAGATGGAACACAAAATGCCAAGACAAGGCGAGGAATCTCAGATGCCACTGAATGAGGAGATGGAAAATCAAACCCAACAGCAAGGGATGGAACTCTGAAACCAGAAATCATTGTTATGAAACTTGGAACACCAAGAACAAAGGGATGTAACTAGATATCCCAAGAACAAGTCAAAGGAAATCAGATTAAAGAACTAGGTGATGGAAATGAGAAAAGTAGGAACAAGGCCATTAAACTTGAATACCCAAAAAGAGTATGTAATTCTGACACTTGAGGAAAATGGGTTTGAAATCACAATTGCTGATAAACAGATCTGACTTTTAAATACTTATTTCAAGGGGACTAAATTCATGTACCTGAGACAAGATTTAATTGATGACACTAAGAACACCAAGAAAAAAGTTATGGGAATAGGAACCCAAGTGAAAATAATATATCTCAGAACCATAAAGGGAATAGAATGGAACTAGAAATCCCAAAAGCAATAGGTTGGAATTTACAAACCTGGAATAATGGGATGATTCTCAGAATCACAAGAGCAACAGGATGGACCAGGAAGCCCTAGATCATGAATAAGCATTCCAAAATCACAGGAACAAAACACTGGAATTCAGAGGTCTGAGACAAGAGTATGGGACTTGAATCCCCAAGAAAGGGAAGGACCTCAACTTACCAAGAACAAGGAATGCACCACAGGACCATTAGAAAATGCAGACGGAACTTGATACCACACACACACACACACACAAAAGGTGATGGTACCTGAAATTCAAAGTACAAGAGGATGGAACACAGAGAATCATGAAGAAGTAGATGGAGATATAAACCAAACTAGAAGGTCATGGAACTCAGAACCCACAGATCATATGGATATAAATCAGGACCCTGAGATCAAAGGCATGCAACTAGATTACCAAAGAACAAAGAAAAAACTCAGAATTCCAAGGACAAGGTGATGTGAATGAGAATGGCAGGATCAAGGAAATGGAACTTGAGTCCCCAACAAAAGGATGGAACTTGGAGACCTGAGAACAGTGGGATGAAACCCAGAATTTCAGAACAATGTTCTGTGCTTGAAATCTTTTGAACAAAGGGATGAAACTTGGAAGCATGAATATAAGGGAAGAAACAAGCAATCCCAAGAATAGTGCAATAGTTTAGAACCCTGGCAAGAAGGTGATCAAACTCTGACCACTGCAACAAAGAGATGAAACTCTGAATGCAAAGAACATGGGGAAGGACCCCAGAATCCTGAAAACAATGGGATAGTACTTGATACCTGAAGAACAAGGGACTTAACTCAGAAAACCAAGAACAACAGGATGGAACCCAGAATTCTGAAAATAAGGTCATATATATCAGAATTCATAATAAAAGGTGACACAACTTGGGAAAAAAACACAACGGAAGGATGGAACTGACTACCAAGGGGTCAATGTTATGGATGACAGAAGCCAGAGAACAAGGGGATGAAATTTTATACCCAAAGAATAAGGGGAAGGAACTCAGAATCCCAAGAACAGAGATTTTTCAGAATCATGAGAAAAAGGAATGGAACACGAATCCCCAAGAAGGGGAAGGTACATGGAATCCCAAGGAACAAGGGATGGAGTTCAGAACTGTAGAAACTAAAAGGGGATGAAACTCGGAGATGATAAAAATGGAATGGAACCCACAATCCCAGAAAAATGACTCTGTGCTCAAAATTCCTAAAACAAATTGATGAAACTGGGAGCCTGACCAAAAAGAAAGAACTGAGAACCCCCCCCCCAAAAGGGAAATTGTTCAGAACCCTGAAAACAAATGGATCAAACTCAGACCACTACAAAAGAGGGTTGAAACTCAGAATCCAGAGATCATTGGTACATAACTCAAACTTTTAGAAGAAGAGATAGTAATTGATACCCAAGACCAGTTGGGAATTTACTCAGACAACCAAGAACAAGGTGATGGAACAAAGATCACTGAAAATAAGGTGATGGTATCAGAACTACTTGAACAAAGAGACAGAACTGAGAAAGGCAACCAAAGAATGGAACTTGCTACCATGAGAGTAATATTATGAATATCTGAAGCCAGAGAACATGGGGATGAAATTTGGTACCCAATAAACAAGGTGAATTTACTTGGAATCCTAATAGGGAGAATTTTAAGAAATATGACAGCAAAGGGATGGAAGATGAATCCGCAAGAAGGGGATGGAACATGGACCCCAGGAACAAGGGATGAAGTTCAGAATCATAGAAAAATGTGCATAGCACATGATAACCCAAGAACAGGATGAAAGAATAGGAAATGACAAGGACCAGGTGATGGATCTGACACTCCAGTGAACAAGGGGATGGAAAATGGAAACCCAAAAACCAGGGGATGGACTTCAAATCCAGATATCATTGGTATGGAACTTGAAACATCAAGACAAAAGGAATACAGGTAGATAACCCTAGAAGAAGGTGAAGAGTTTCAAAATCTCAAGAACAAGGTGATGGGAATGAGAAAATCAGGAACAAGATGATTGAATTCAAATCCCCAACAAGGATAGAACTCAGAGACTTGTGAAAAATGGGATGGAACTCACAATTCCAGAAAAAAACGAAACTGATGTCCAAATACTTAGTACAAAACCATAAAATTCATGAGACAAGACATAATTGATGACACTAAGAACACCAAGAACACCAAGAAAAAGGCTATGGATATTGGACCCAAAGGAATAGAATGGATTTGAGAACCATGAGCACAGGGGAATGAAGCTAGGAATCCTAATTGCAAGGGGATAAAACTTACAACCCTACAACAATGAAATGGATCTCTGAATTACAAGAGCAACAGCATGGACAACAAAGCCCCCGCCCAAACATGGGGAAATATTTTGCAATCAAAAGAACAAGGTGATGAAATTCAGACCTCTGAGAATGAGGGGATGGACCTCAAACCCACAGGAAGGAAATGGAACTTGGAACCTGAAAAACATGTGATGGTTCCCTGGACTCTTAGAAAATGTGGGTGGAACATGATACCCCAAGAAAAAGGTGAAGAAACCTGAAATTCCAAGTTCAAAAGGACAGGCTGACTATCATGAACAATGAGAGGAAAATGGAAACTCAACTACATGAGCATGGACCTCAGAAGCCAGATATCATTGGGATAGAACTCAGAACACAGAGATCAAGAGGGTGTAAATAGATACCACAGAACAAGGGAAAACAACTTGGAATCCCAAGATCAAGGTGTTTGGCCTCACAGCAGTGGGAGCAAGGTGATTGAACTCGATTCCCCAACAACCCAATAGAAGTCAGAGACTTCAGAAAAATGGGATGGAACACACAAATGCAGAATAAGGGTATGAGCTCAAAACCCCTGAACAAAAGAGATTAAACCCGGAAGCCTAACTTCAAAGGGAAGAAACTTGGAATCCCAAAAATACGGACACTTTTCTGAACCCTGAGAACAAGTGGATAGAGACTAGACAGCTACAACAAAGCATGAAACTCAGAATCCAGAGAACATTGGGATGGAATTCAAACGCTGAAAACAAGAAAATGGTAGCAAATACCCTAAAAACTGGGAAGTACTTCAGAAAACCAAGAAAAAGGATTTGGAACTCAGAACTCTCAAAACAAATTGATGGATATCAGAACTCGTAGAACCAGGACACAGAACTTGGAAAAGCAACAACGGCAACAACTGGCACTATGCCTGGAGGACAATGTTATGGATAAGGGACCAGAGAACACAAGAAGGTAATATGTTAACCAATGAAAAAGGAAAACATACTTAAAAGTTCACAATAGAGAAATTGTTTAGAATCATGAGAAAAAGGGGATGGAAGTCCAGTACCCAAGAATGTGAAGTGACTTAGAATTCCAAAAACAAGGGAAGGAGCTAAGAAAACTAGAAAATGCATATGAAACTTGATAATGCAAGATCATGATGAAGGGACATGAAATGCCAAGAATGAAGTGATGGATGCGAGATTCTACTGAACAAGAAGATGGAAATGGAAACCCAAAAACAAGGGTATGGAACTGGGAAATCAGAGAACATTGTGATGAAACTTGTAACACTGAGATCAAAGATAACTAGGTAAGCCAGGACAAAGAAAACAGAATTTTTAAAAAAGGTGATTCACAAGGTGATTGGAATGAGAACAGCAGGAACAAGGTGTTTGAACTTGAATCCCCCCTAAAATGATGGAACTTGGAAATTGAGAAAATGGGATGAAACCCACAATCCCAGTACAAGGGGATTTTAAAATTTCCACAACAAAGGAATGAAAAGCATGACAACAATGGGAGGAAACTCAGAATTCAAATAATAGAGCTATTGTTCAGAATGCTGAGAAGAAGAGAATCAAAAAAGGATACCTACAACAAAGATCTGAAACTCTGAATCCAGAAAACATAGGGACAGAGTTCAGGACCCTGAAAATAATGGGATATTTGATACACCAAGAACAATGGTAAACTACACAAACAACAAAGAACAAGGGGATGGAACTCAAAACTATGAAACAAGGTGATGTATATCAGATCTCCTAGAATGAGAGGTAACCACTTGAAAAAGCAACAATGGAAAAAAAATGGAATTCCTTAGCACGAGGACAATATTATGAATATCAGAAGCCAGAGAACATAGGGATGAAAAGTAATAGTCAGTGAGGAAGGGGAAGAGCTTGGAATCCCAAGAATATAGTGACAGTTAAGAATCTAGAGAGCAAGGAGATGGAAAACGAGTCCCCAAGTAGGAAAAGGGAAATCAAAGAACAAGACGTGGAGCTCAGAACCCTAGAATCTGTCCATGGAACTTTATAACATAAGAAGAATATGAAAGAACAGGAAGTTCCAAGAACAAGGCAATGAATCTTAGATGCCAGAAAACAAGAGCATGGAAATGGAAATCCACCAAGAGCATGGAACTTGGAACACAGAGACCATTTGGATCGAATTCAGAACCCCGATAACTAGGGCATGTAACTAGATACCCTAGAACAAGGTGAAAAACCTCGGAATTCCAACACCAAGATGACATGAATGACAAAAGTGGCAACAAGGACTTTGAACTCAAATCCCCAACAAGGGAATGGAACTCTGAGAATTAAGAAAAATGGGTTGAAACTTGCAATTCAGTGACAAGGGGACTGAGCTGGAAATCATTACCACAAGGCGATGAGAGTTGAAAACCTGAGACATGGTGTAGCTGTTTACACTAAGAACCCCAAGAAAAAGTCTATGAAAGTTGGAACTCAAATGGAAAAGAATGGGTGTTAGGTATACAAGAACCATGAGGATGGAATTAAACCCATTTCAAAGGGATAGAACTTACATCCCTGGGACAATGGGATCCATCTAAGATTCCCAACAGGAATGGGATAAACCATAAAGTCCCAAGTACTTGGGGAAATATTCTGCAATCACAAGAACAAAATGATTAAATTCAGAACTGTGAGAAAAATGTGATAGAACTTGAATCCCCAACAAGGAGAAACGACGCTGAATTTCAAGAACACAGGATGGATCTCAGAACCCTTAGAAAACGTGGATGATACTTGATACCCCAAGAACAAGGTGAAGGAACCTGAAATTCCAAATACAAGGGTACAGAATACAGACTACTGTGAAGGGAACAGAAATGGACACCCAACTACAACAACATGGAACTCAGAATCCAGAATTCACTGGGATTCAGCTATGATCCTAAACGGAGAACAAAAGGATTTAACTAGATACACAAACAAGAAAAGAAACACAAAATTCCAAGAACAAGGTGATGTAAATGGGAACAGCGGGAACAAAGTGATTGACTTCAAATCCACAACAGGCATATGGAACTTGGGGTCTTGAAAAAAAAAATGGAATAAAATCCACAATCCCAGAATAAGGGGACTGATCTCTAAATTTCTACAACAAAGGTATAAATCTTAGAGGCCTGATATCAAGGGTGATGAATACATGATCCTAAGAATAGGGCCATTTTTCTGGACCTTGAAAACAAGGAATTGAACTCGGACCACTACAGCAAAAATATGACAATCTGAATCCAGAGAACATCAGGACAGAACTCAATCCATGAAAACAAGAGGATGGTACTTGATACCTGAAGATGTGGGAAGTAACTCAGACAACCAGGAACAAGGGTATGAAACTCAAAACTTCAGGACAAGGTGATGGATTTCACAATTATGAAAGAAAGGGCAGAAAAATGAAGAGCAATAAGAAAGGATGAAATTCACTGCCATGAAAACCTTGTTATGGATTTCAGAAGACAGGGAACATGTAGATGAAAGATGGTACCCAACAAACAACAGGAAGAATCTCGGTATACCAAAGCCCTGTGATTGAGCTCTCATGCTGAGTAAAAGGGAATGGATTGCCAAACCCCTAGAATAAGGGAATGAAACTCAAAACCCTAAAAACAATAGCACAGAACTCAGAACACAATAACAAGAGGTGGACCTCACAACCCATAGTGATGTTCATGGAATTTGATACCCCAAGAAGAATATAAAAGAACCTGAAGTTCCAAGAATAAGGCATTAGAACTGACGCCCTTGAACAAGGTGATGGAACTCAAAGCACTAACAACAAGAGTATAAATCTTGAAAGCTCAGCAACAATGGGCTGGGACTCAAAATGCAGTGAACAAGGAGATGAAACAGAGAACTTGAAGATCAAGAGTATAAAACTAAAAATCCCAAGAACAAAGGAATGGACAGAAGAACTCATGGAAAATAAGGAAAACTTGGAATCTAAAAAAAAAAAAAAAAAAGACAGGCCAGATATAGATCCTTACAATACAAGGGTTAACCTTGAATTCCATAGAACAAGGAGAAGGAACTCAATACCTCAAGAAAAAGTGGAACAGAAACCCCAGCAAAAAAGCTTATGAAAATCTAAATCCTGCAAAAAACTGGACGTAACTGGAAAAATCCAATCATTAGAAAAAGGATCCCAAACACTGAGAAAAAGTGATGATGTCAAAATACCAAGAACAAGAAAATGACCTCACTGCCTTGAAAACAATGTTATGGAATGCAGGGTCCAGACGCAGATGCAGGTGTAATTTGATACCCAATGTAAAAGAGGAAGGTACTCAGAATCCAAAGAACACTGGGATTGAACTCCGTATCTCGACAACTAGAAAATGGATCTCAAACCCGCAAGAAAAGGTGAATGGAACTCAAAACCTTAAAAACGATGACATAGAACTTAGAAAACAAAAAGAAATGATGGACCTCACAAGCTGTAGTGTTATTTGTGGCTCAATACCCCAAGATCAAGATAAGAGGTACTGAAATCCCCCAAATAAGGGGATGGAACTCAGACATCCATGAATAGGAGATTGACCTCAG
Source organism: Phyllostomus discolor (assembly GCF_004126475.2). Lineage (NCBI taxonomy): Eukaryota > Metazoa > Chordata > Mammalia > Chiroptera > Phyllostomidae > Phyllostomus > Phyllostomus discolor. Next base: position 115,741 of record NW_023397496.1, read on the forward strand.
AACGCTAACAACAAGGGGATGAATCTTGAATGCTCAGTAACAATGGCCTGGGACTCAAAACACAAAGAACAAGGAGATAACACTCAGAACCAGAAGAACAAGGTGATGGTACTCTGAACCCCAAGAAAAAGGCATTGGACACCAGAATGCTGAAAAAAAGGGGGGGAAACTCAGATTCCCCCAAATGGACGGGCTGGACATAGATCCTCACAACATGAGAATTAGCCCAGGAATCCAAAGAACAAGCAGAAAATAATCAGATTCCCAACAAAAGAAGAACATAACCCCCCAGCAAAAAAGATGGAAATCAAAATCATGAGGACAACAGCAAGGAACTGGAGATTCCAATCAGTAGGGGAAACGATCCAGAATACTAAGATAAAAAGATGAATGTCAAATCAGAGAACAAGAGCATAGAACTCGGAACCTGACCAAATATGGGAAGACATATCAGAAGCTCTAATCAGAAGACAAAGAGTAGCCAAAAATATATGAAAGCATGACTCACACATAGGCTGCCTACAACAGACCCATCTTAGAACAAAAGACCTACACAGACTGAAAGTGAAAGGCTGGAAATACATATCCCAAGCAAATGGACAGGGAAAAAAACCCTGGGTAGCAATACTCACATGAGACAAAATAGACTTCAAAAAAAAAAAAAAAAGAGCCATAAAAATATGCTCAAAAGGTCACTTCATAATATTCAAGGGGAGAAACCATCAAGAAGACATTAACATTATAAATATATATACACCCAACACAGGAGCACCCAAATATATAAAGAAAATCTTAGAGGACTACAAGAAAGATATTGACAGCCACACAATTATAGTAGGGAATTTTAACACCCCACTCTCAAAAAATGGACAGATCTTCCAAACAAAATATCAGAAAAGATATTGTGGCATTGAGCAATGCCCTAGACTAAATGTGTTTAACTGCTATATAGAGAGAGAGTCTTTCATCCCAAAGAAGCTAAATACACATTCTTTTCAAACGCACATGGAACATTTTCAAAGAGAGCCCACGTTATAGGTCACAAAACAAGCCTCAACAAATTCAAGATAATTTAATTCATATCACGTATGTTCTCTGACAACAAGGGATGGAAACTAGAAACCAACCTCAGGGAAAAAAAAATAAAAGACACTTAAGTGCATGCAGATTGAATAGCATGCTATTAAACAATGAATGGGTCAAAAAGGAGATCAATAAGAAAATCATAAAGTTCCTGGAAACAAATGAAAATGAACTCAAAACAACCCAAAACTTATGGAACACCACAAAGGCAGTCCTGAGATAAAAGCCCATAGCTATACAAGACAACATAAAAAATAGAAATGTTTCAAACAACTTAATACTATGCCTAAACGAACTAGAAACAGAGCAACAAAGACAGCCCAGAACAAGTTGAAGGAAGTAAATAAACAAGATCAGAGCAGAATTAAATGGCATAGATGCTGAAAGCACCATTCTAAGGATTGAAGAGTCCAGGAGCTGGTTCTTTGAAAAGATAAAGAAAATCAACAACACTTTAAGCAGCTTCATCAAGAAAAAAAGAGAGAGAACCCAAATAAACACACTCAAAGTGAAAGAGGAGCGATTGCAACTGATACCCAGAAAGGCAGAGGATTGTAACAAATTACTATGAAGAATTTTATGCCAAGAAATTTGAAAACCTAGGTAAAATAGACAAATTTCTAGAAAAATGTAATCTTCCAAAACTCAGTGAAAAAGAAGCAGAAAGACTGAACAGAACAATAACAGCAGATAAAATTGAAGCAGTAATAAAAAAACTCCCTACACACAAAAGTCTGAGTCTGGGTGGTTTCACAGAAGAATTCTACAAAGCATGTAAGGAAGAGCTAACCACTATCCTTCACAGACTATCCCAAAAAATCAAGAATGATGGAAGACTCCCAAACCCTTTTTATGAAGCCAGCATCTTCCTAATCCCCAAACCAGATAAAGACACAACAAAGAAAGAAAACTTCAGGCCAATAGCACTGATGAACATGGACTGTAAAATCCTCAACAAAATATCGGCAAACCACATCCAACAATACATTAAAAAGATCATACACCATGACCAAGTGGGGTTCATCCTAGGGATGCAAGGAGGGTTCAATATTCACAAATCAGTAAACGTAATACATCACATAAACAAAAGCAAACACAGAAATCACACAATCGTATCAACAGATATAGGAAAAACATTTGATAAAGAAAAATCATTGATAGAACACTCATTTATGATGAAAACACTCAGAAAAGTGGGAATAGAGGGAACATTCCTCAACATAATAAAGGCCATATATGAGAGACCTAAAGCCAACATCATACTCAATCAGCAAAAACGAAAATCTTTTTCACTAAGATCAGGAACAAGACAAGGTTGTCCACTTTCACCACTTCTATTCAATATAGTATTGGAAGTTTTAGCCACAGTGAACAGATGAGCAAAGGAAATAAAGGCATTCAAACTGGAAAGGAGGAAAAAGAAACTGTCATTGTTTGCAGATGACATGATACTGTATGTAGAAAATCCTGTAGATTCGGTGAAAAGAAATGCTTGACCTAATTAACAAATTTGGCAAAACAGTGGGATACAAAGTCAATATCAAAAAATCGAAGGCATTTTTGTATACCAATAATGAAACTGCAGAAAAAGAAATCAAGAAAAAATCCCATTCGATATAGCAAAAAGAAAAATAAAATACCTAGGAATAAATCTAGCCAAGAAGGTAAAAGACCTGTATGCAGAAAACCACATAACAGTGAAGAAAGAAATTAAGTAATACACAAATGGAAACATATACCATATTCATGGATTGAAAGAATTAACATCATCAAAGTGTCCGTATTACCCAAAACAATTTACACATTTAATGCAACACCTATTAAAGTACCAATGACATATTTCACAGACATGGAACAAACACTTCAAAAATTTATATGGAATCATAAATGACCCCAAATGCCTGCTGCAATTTTGAGAAAGAAAAGCAAAGGAGGAGGGATCACAATACCTGATAGTAAACTGTATTACAAGGCCACTGTAATCAAAACAGCCTGGTACTGGCATAAAACAGGCACATGGACCAATGGAACAGAACAGAGTGCCCAGATATAAACCCAAGTCTCTACAGTTAATTAATATATGACAAAGGGGGCAGCAACAAAAAAAAAATGGAGTAAAAACAGTTTCTTTAACAAATGGTGTTGGGAGATCTGGACAGCTACAAGCAAAAAAAAAAAATGAAACTCGAGAACCAGCTTACACCATACACAAGAATAAATCCAAGGTGGATAAAAGATTTAAATATAATCCATGTCACTATTAAAGTCCTAGAGGAGAATATAGGCAGGAAAATCTCAGATGTTTCATGCAGCAACATTTTTACTGATATGTCCCCCAGAGCAAGGGACATAAAGGAAAGAATAAACAAATGGGATCTCATCAAAATAAAAATCTTCTGCACAGCTAAAGAATACAGTATTAAAATAAAAAGAGAACCAACTGCATGGGGAAATATATTTGCCAATGATACCTCAGACAAGGGTTTAATCTCCAAAATATATAAAGAACATATCGACTCCACTCTAAGACAAGCAACTCAATTAAAAAATGGGCAAAGAACCTGAACAGCCACTTCTTCAAGGAGGACATACAGAGGATCCAGAGATACGTGAAAAGATGCTTAATATTGCTGGCTATAAGAGTGATGCAAATTAAAACCACAATGAGATACCACTTCACACTAGGCAGAATGGCCATCATAAACAAAGCAACAAACAAGTGTTGGAGAGGTTGTGGAGAAAAGAGGACCCTAATGCACTGTTGGTGGGACTGCAGACTGGTGCAGCCACTGTGGAAAACAGTATGGAATTTTTCTCAGAAAATTAAAAATGGATCTGCCTTTTGACCAAGCAATTCCATTGCTGAGATTATACCCTAAGAACCCTGAAACACCAATCGAAAAGAATGACCTATGCATCCCAATGATCATAGCAGCACAATTTACAATAGCCAAGTGCTGGAAGCAACCTAGATGCCCATCAGTAAACGAATGGATCAAAAAACTATGGTACATTCACACAATGGAATTCTATGCAGCAGAAAGAAAGAAGGAGCTCCTACCCTTTGCAAAGGCATGGATGCAACTGGAAAGCATTATGCTAACCGAAATAAGCCAGGCAGTGAGAGACAAATACCATAGGATCTCATCTTTAACAGCAACCTAAACAACAAAACAAACAAACAAGCAAAATATAGTCAAAGACACTGAAATAGAGGCCAGGCTGACAGTGACCAGATAGGAGAGGGGAGGGAATTTCAGGGGAGAATGGAAGGGTTTACAGGAACAACTATAAGGGACACTTGGATTAAAACAACAACAACACCAGGGGTGGTGGAAATGGTAGGAAGGAGGGGAAGTCTGGGTGGGTGGGCTGGGATGGGAGTAAAAAATATAAAATTGTACTGCAACAATAATAAAAATAAAATTTAAAAAAATCCTCTAACTGGGTGCTGCACTTTTTATCAGGGGCACACACAAGAGTGGTAACTGCCAGCCACACATTCACCTCAACCAAGGAAACAATTGATGGACTTCAGAAGCCTGAGAACAGAATAATGGAACTCCATACACAAAAAACAATGGGATGGTACACTAATGCAAAGAACAAGGGGATGGACCTCATAACTCCACAAACCAGGGGATGTAACTCAAATAGCATACAACAAAAAAATTAAATTTTGAAATCTCAGAACAAGGCAATGAAACTAAGAACTCCAAAAATACAGGGGAGGACCTCACTATCCCAAGGACATGCGGTTGGATCTCAGATCCTTCAGAACACTGGGATGGAACTCTGAATACTAATAACAAGGGAATGGAAACACAAATCCTAACAACAGTGGCATAGAACTCAGAGTACAGAAGAAAGAGATGGACAAGAAAACCTTTAGAAAGGGTTGATTGAACTCCATACTCCTAAAAGAAGATGAAAGAACTTGAAATTCCAAGAATAAGGGATGTAACTCAGAATTTTCAGAATAAAAAAAAAATGAAACTAGGAAAACCTCTGGTAACTTTTTTGAGCCCAGCCACAGACCACATCCCTGTAATAGGGTATAACCTTTTCCCAAACAATGCTTCTAACACTTGCATGAGCCATCACATGGAGAACTTCCTGTAAGTGGGCCCCTCAGTGTCTTCTAGGAGCATGCTTAAGAGTTTAAGCCACCAAAAAATTTCAGTACTTGAAACCCAAAGAACAAATGGAATAGAACTCAAAATGTAACAACAATGGTGTACAACTCAGATGACAAAAAGAAGGGATGGACCTCAAAACCTGTAGAAAATGTTGATGGAACTCGATACCCCAAGGATAACGTGAAGGAACCTGAAATTCCAAGTAGAAGTGGATGAATCTAGAAACCCTGAGAACAAGGCCATGGAACTCAGAACTCTGAGAACAAGAAGATGGAAAGCAGAAAAGCTCCAGAAACTCGGGTCTGGCAGGCTACAAACAACATACCTATAACTCAGCCAAACTTCACCCAAACAATGCTTCTGGACACCTGCATGAGCCATCACACTGAGGACTTTGTGTAAGTTGGTTCCACCATGTCTTCTAGAAGCACGTTCAAAATTTAAGCCACCAAATATTGTTTTGGGATTTGAAAACCCAAGAACAAAATGAAAGAAATCAGAATCCCAATAATGGAGTGTAACTCAAAATCCCGAGAACAAGGAGATAGAACTCGATACCCTAAGAACAAGGGGAAGGAATTCAAAGTTATAAGAACATGGGGATGGTACCCACAACTCCAATAAGGGGATGTAACTGGAAACCCCAACCAGAAGGTGATGGAAGTCAGAATCCTGAGAACAAGGGTATGAAACTCAGAACCTCGGAACAAGGGGAAAAACTTGAACCCCAAGAACAGAGGGCTGGAACTCAGATCATTTAGAACGGGAGGATAGACCTCAGAATCCTCAAAAATAAGAGAAGGACCTTGGAACCCAAGAAAAGGGTAACTTGAAACCCCAGCAAAAAGCTTTAGAAAACAAAACCAACAAAAATAGCATGCAACTGGAAATCCCAATCAGGAGGGGAAGGGACCCGGAACACAGAAAAAAAAAAAAAAAGGATAGATATGAAAACCCCAAGAACAAGAGGATGGAACTCAGAATCTGAACAAAAAGGGGAGTAAACTTGGAATCCCAAGGACAATGGATGGACCTCAGAACCCTTAGAAAATGATGAAATTTGATACTCCAAAAACAAGTTGAAGGAACCTGAAACCCCAAGACACCCATGCACAAAGGGCTGCAACCTGGGACACCAACCAGTCTATAGAACTTGAAACCCAGAGATCATTTAGATTGAACTCAGAAACCTGAGAACAAGGGGAGGTAACTAGACACCCCAAGAAGAATGCAATGGATGCTGGAATCTCAAGAACAAGATGATAGTAATGAGAACACTGAACCAGGCAATTGAAATTGAATTCCCAACGACGGGATGGAACTCAGAGACTTGAGAAACATTGGATGAAACTCTGAAGCCCAGAACAAGAGACTAACATTGAAATCCCTACAAGCAGATGAAATTAGGAAGCCTGAGACCAAAAAGTAGGGACTTGTAATCGCAAGTACACAGGAATAATACTCGGAATACTGAGAAAAAGGGAATAGGAGTAAGAACTACAAAAAAAAAAAAAAAAAAAAAAAAAAAAAAGAATGGATTTTAGAACGGTGAGCACAAGGAAATGGAACAATGAATGGAACTTACAACCCTAGAACACTGGGATGGTTCTGTGGGTATCAAAGTGCATCCCCTTGTTCTTAGAGGTCTGAGTTTTATCCCAATGATCTCTGGATTCTGGATACCATCCTTTTGTTGGTGGTGTTCCTAGTTCTATGCCATTGTTCTGAATTACATCTCTTTCGTGACATTTCATGTGCCTTTAACTTGTTCTTGGGGTATCAAATCCCATCAACATTTTCTAAGGGCTCTTAGTCCATCCCTGGTTCTTGGGATTCTGAGTTCTTTCCCCTTGATGTACAGATTCTGAGTTCCATCCTTTTGTTCTCAGGGTTTTCAGATCCATCCCTCTTTCTCAGTGTTCCAGGTCCCTTCCCCTAGTGATTGGAGTTTTGAATCGCATGCAATTGTTCTCGGTATTTTGTTTTCCATAACCTTTTTGCTGGGATTTCAAGTTCCCTGTGTTCTTGGGGTGAGTTTCTTCCCCTTGCTCTTGGCATTTTAAATTTCATCCCATTGTTCTTGGGATTTCAAGTTCTTTTCTCTTGTTCTGGTGATTCCGAGGTCTATACTCATCTCTAGGTGTTTTGAGTTCTTCCCCTGCTCATTCCGTTCTTGGTATTTGGGTTTTTCCCTTTGTTTCTGGGTTCTGAGTTCCATGCTTCTTGTTCTCAGTGTTCTGACTCCCATTACCTTTTGGTTGGGGTTTCCAATTACCTCCCCTTATTGGGGTTCTATTTCCTGTTGGGATTTTGAATTTCTTCCCCTTTGTTCTTAGGGTGTCTAGTTCCACTTCCTTGTTCCTGTTGTTCTATGTCCCGTCCCCTTTTTCTTGGAATTTGAGGTTTGCTCATTTTGTTCTTGGTGTATCAAGTTCCCTCAATGTTTCCTAAAGGTGTTGAGGTCCATTCATTGTTCTCTTGGTTCAGAGTACCAAATGTGTGGCTGATGGTTTCTACTGTTGAGTGCACTCCTGGTAAAAAGCTTGAGCCCCAGATACAGGAAGTCCTTTGTAACATGGGTCACACATGTGTGCAGTGGCATTGTTTGGGGAAAGGTTAGCCAAAGCTACCAGAATGTTCATTTGTAGGCTGGCTCACTAGGTTTTCCAGATGCATTGTGTGGAGAATAGTAGCCTGTCTCAAAAGGGGAAAAGGGTTGATCCCCACCTACCTGTATGTCCTCTGTGGTTTGGTTCATTATGTATCAAGAGGATCGTTTAAGGACAATTAGCCCTAAATATCCTTGCTGGGCTGGCTCCCTGTGTTTTCAGAGGCATTATTTGTGGAAAGCTTGTCCCCAGCTACATGGATGTCCTCTGTGGGTGATTCGTCCAGGTCTCTAGTGGCATTGTTTGAGGAAAGGTTAGCCTACTCTTCTGGGAATTCCTATAGAAGTTGGCATTGGGAAGGAAGACCTTTGAAGGGCTTGGTCCAAAATCTACTCAGGGAGCCAAGAGATGTGAGCATTTTGGAAACAGTGTTCTATTCACTGCAGTTGGAGTTTCTATTTCCATTCCCTTGTTCTTGGAATTCCGAGTTCCTTCCCCTTTTTTGTTGGGCATCAGTTCTCATCCCCATCTTCTCCTGCTTTTGATATCCATAACATTGTCTTCATGGTTTTGAGTTCCATCATTTTGTTGTTTTTCTGAGTTTTGTGCTCTTGTTCTAGGATTTCTGATTTCCATCACCTTGTTTTGGAGTTCTCATTTCCATGTCCTTGTTCTTGGTTGTATGACTTCCTTCCTATGGTTCTTGGGGTATCAAGTTCCATCCCCTTGTTTTCGGAGTTCTGTGTTCTGTCCCAATATCCTCCTAATTCAGACTTTCATTTCTTTATGGTTGGGGTCCAAGTTCAATGCCTTGTTCTTGGGGTTATATGTTCCATCTCCTTGTTCTCAGGGTTATGAACTATCCCTCTTTCTTGGAATTCCCAGTTCTTTCCCTTGGCATCAGGCTTCCAAATTTCATGCTCTTATTGTAGGAATTTCTAGCTCAGTCCCCTTGTTCTGGGATTGTGAGTTCCATCTCATTTTTGTCAAGTCCCCAAGTTCCATTTCCTTGTTGGTTATTTGAATTCAATATCCTTGTTCCCAGTGTTCTCATTCCCATCACCTTACTCTTGGGATTCTGAGTTTCTTCCACTTGTTCTGGTTTTTTGTGTTCCCTGACCTTCTTCTAGGGTTATGTCTTCCATCATCTTTTTATTGAGGTTTCCAGTGACATACCCTTATCAGGGTTCTCATTTCCATTCCCTTGTTCTTGGGAATTTGAATTCCTTCCCCTTGTTCTTAGGGTATTGCGTTATATCCCTTGTTCTTGAGATTTTGAGCTTCATCCCCTTGTTCTTGAGATTCTGATTTCTTTATATTTTCTCTTGGGGTTTCAAGTACCAAAACTGTGTTTGGTGGATTAAACTCTTGAGCATGCTCCTGAAGGACACCGAGAGACCCACATACATGAAGTCCTTTTGTGATGGCTATTGCAGGTGTGCAGAAACATTGTTTGGGGAAAGGTTAGCCCCAGTTACAGGAGTGAAGTCTGTGGACTGGACCACCCAGTTTCCCATGCTTTTCTGAGTTCTATCTTCTTGTTCTCAGAGTCCTGAGTTCAATGCCCCTGTTCTCTGAGTTTCTAGTTCTGTCAGCTTCTTTTTGGAATATGAGGTTCCTTCACCTTGTCTTTGGGGTATTGAGTTCCATTAATGTTTTCTAAAGATTTTGAGGTCCATCCCTTGGTCTTGTGTTCTGGGTTCTATTCCATTGGTGTTAGCGTTATGAGTTTCTTTCTCTTTTTCTTGAGATTTCAAGTATGAAAACTGTGTTTGGCCATTTAAAGTCTTGACCATTTTCCTGGAAGACACTGTGGGCCCCACTTACAGGAAGTCCTCCATGTGATAGCAATGCAGGTTCCAGAAGCATTGTTTCAGGAATGGTTAGTCCCAGTTAGAGAAATATGGTCTGTGATCTGGCTCAACCAAGTTTCCAGAGGTTTTCTGAGTTCCATTATTTTGGTTTGAGTCCTGAGTTCTGAGTTCCGTCCCATTGTTCTTGGAATTTCAGGTTCGTTCACTTTGTTCTTGGGGTGTCAATTTCCATCAACATATTCTAAGAGTTTTGAAGTCCATCCCTTGTTCTTGTGTTTGAGTTCTATGCCATTGTTTTTAGGGTTTTGAGTTCCATTAACTTTGTGTGTGGGGGGTGGGGTGGGGTGGTATTTCATTCCCTTGTTCTCAAGATTCAGAGTTTCATCCCAGAGTTCTGAGGGATCTGAATTCCATCCCCTTGTTCTTGGGATATTGAGTACTTTCCCCATTTTCTTGAGGTTCTTAGTTTCATCCCCTTGTCCTGGGATTTCAGAATTTCATCTTTGTTGCAAGGGATTTGATTTCCATCTCCTTGTTCTTGGGATTCCTAGGTCCATCCCATTTTTCTTTGCATTTGACTTTCTTCCTCTTATTCTTGGGTTATGCAGTTCCATCCTTCTGTTCCCAGTCTTCTGGAGTTCATCCATTGTTTGTTCTCTTTCTTGAGATTACTGAACATGTGTCTGGCAGTGTCCACTCTTAAGTGTGCTCCTGGTAAAAACTGCAGGCCCCAGTTACAGGAATTCCTCAGTAAGGTGGCTCACACAGGTTTACAGAGGCATTGTTTGGGGAAAAATAGCCTCAACTACTGGATATGCTCAGTTTGCTTACTCCCTGTGTTTCCAGAGGCATTGTCTGTGGGATGTTTATCCCCAGGTACATGGATATCCTCTATGGACTGGCTCACCCAGGTTCCTAGTGAGTTTGCTTGGTGAAAGGTTAGCCCCAGAACCAATGACATTATTTTTGGGCTTGCTCATGCTGGTATCTGAGCAAGATCTGAGATATCGTTTGTGGCAATTTAAGGCTACTCTTCTGAAAACTCCTATAGAAGCTGGCATTCAGTAGTAAGGTTCTTGAAGGACTTACTCTGAATTCTGCCCATGAGCTGAGTGAGGTGGGCCATTTTGAAGACGTGTTTCATACTCTGCTCTTATGGTTTCCATTTCCACCCCCTTGTTCTTGGGATCTCAAGTTTCTTCCCCTTGTTTTTGGGGTGTCAATTTCCAACCCCTTGTTTCAGGGTTCTGAGTTCTGCCCAGTGTTTTTGATTTCAGAGTTTCATCTCCTTGTTATTGGAGTCTGAGTTCCATACCCTTGTTTTTGGTGTTTTGTGTTCCATTCCATTGTCCTGGCTCTAAATTCCATCCACTTGTTCTTGAGGTTCCAATTTCAGTTCTCATATCATTGGGATCTGTAGTTCTTTCTTCTTGCTCTTTTGTTTCAGTGTTCCATTCTCTTTTCTCAGGGTTGTAACTTCCATCCTCTTGTTTTTTGGATTCCAGGTTCCTTCCATTTGTTCTTCGGACATCCAGTTTTATCCCCTTGTACTCAGGACTCTGGATTCCATCTCATATTCTCAGGGTCATAGCACCAAAAGTGGGGCTGGTGGCATCAACTCTTGAGTGTATTCCTGGTAGATATGCCAGGCCCTCATTACAAGAAATCCTCGGTAAGCTGGCTCACATGGGTGTCCACAGGCAGCATTTGAGGAAAGTTTAGCTTTATCTACCTACATACATTCTGTGGCTGGCCCATGAGGATATCCAGGGGCATTGCTTGGTAAATATTTGCTGCAGCTACAGAAATGTTCTCTGGTATGGCTCACCTAGATTTGCAGGGACATTTTGGGGCAATTTTTAGCACCAACTACCTAGATGTCCTCAGCGCTTTGGCTCACCTGGTGGTCCCAGTGGCATGGTTTGTGAAAAGTTAGCCCAAGCTACACAGATGTCCTCTGTGTGCTGATTCACCTGGCTTTTCATAGGCATTATTTGGAGAAAGGTTAGCCCCAGCTACCCATATGTACTCTTTGGGTTGACTCATCTGTGTTTTCAGAGGCCTTATTATTATTTTTTTTTTTTTTGAAAAATAGTTTCAGCTACCTGGATATTGTCTGTGTGCTGGCCCACCAGCATTCCAGAGGTATTGTTTGTGGAAAGTTTAGCCCCAACTTCATGGATATTCTCTGTGGGCTGACTTACTCAGGTTTCCAGTGGCATTGGTTAGGGAAAGGATAGCCCCAGATTCAAGGATGTCATTTGTGAGCTTCCTCATATGGATTCCCAGAGATATTGCTTGTGGTAAGTTTAGCCTACCCTTCTGGGAATTCCTATAGAAGCCAGAATTTGGAAGTAAGACCCTCGAAGGGCTTAATTTGAATTCCACCCACTGATTCCAGGGAGGTGGGCCATTTGGAAGTGGTGTTCCATACCCTGCAGTTGGCATTTTGAGTTCCACCCCTTGTTGGGATTCCGAGTTCCTTCTCCTTGTTCTGAGGGAATCGAGTTCATCTCTATGTTCTCTCTCTTCTGATACCCATAACATTGTCCTGATGGTGTGAAGTTTCATTATTTTGTTGTTGGTTTTCTGAGTTCAGTCCCTTTAATCTTGCATTTCTGAGTTCCATCTCAATGTTCTCTGGGTTCAGAGTTTCATCTCTTTGTTGCTGGGGTTCTGAGTTCCATCCCCTTGTTTTTGGTGTCTTGTTTTCCATGCACTTGTTCTCCTGGTTATTAATTATATCAACTTGTTTTGGGTATTCCAAGTTCCTTTATTTTATCCTAGGGTTCCGGAGTTCCTTCCGCTTGTTCTGTGTGTTCTGAATTCTATTCCCTTGAATCATGGTTGTGATTTTCATCCTATTGTTGTTGGTATTCCAAGTTTCTTCCTCTGATTCTTGGGAGATCAATTTTCATCCCCTTATTCTCTGGGTTCTGAGTTTCATCCCTTATTCTCAGGGTCATAGTACCAAAAGTGTGGCTGGTGGCATCCAGTCTTAAGCATGTTTCTGGTAGATGGCCTGGGCCCCAGTTACACAAAATCCTCTATAAATTGGCTCATGCAGACATCTAGGGGCAGTGTTAGGGGAAAGGATAGCCCTAGCTATGAAGATATCCTCTGTAGGCTCACTCATCTGGATTTCCAGAGGCATTGTTTGGAAAAAGTTTCCTCTCAACTACCTGGATGTCCTCTTTGGGCCAAGTCACCCTAGTTTCATCATAAGAGGCATTATTAGAGGAAAATTAGCCCCAGCTACCCAGATGTCATCTGTGAGCTGGCTCACCTGGGTTTTTTGAGTCATTGTTTGGAAAAAAGTTTAGCTCCAGCTACCTACATATCGGTGGCCCTCTGTGGACTGGCACACATGGGTGCCCAGAGACATTGCTTGGGGAGAAGTTAGATATATCTATGGAGATGCTCTCTGTGGCCTGACTGACCTGGGATTCCAGAGGCATTATTTTGGGGATAGTTTAGGCTTCATCATGAGCATGTCCAGAGGCACTGTTTGGGAAAGGTTGGCCCCAGCTATCTGTATATCCTCTGTGGGCTGGATCAACCAGATTCCCACAGGCAGCACTTGAGGAAATTAGTCCCAGGTACCCAGATGTCCTATGTGGGCTTGCGCACCTGGGTTTCCATTGATATTGTTTGAGGAAAGATTATCCACAGATACTGGGATGTCCTCTGTGACCTGGCTACCCAGGTTTCCAACGGCATTGTCTGGGGAAATACTAGCCAATCTCCAGGGATGTTGACTGTGGTCTGGCTCACTCAGGTTTCCAGACACATTGTTCATGGAAAGATTAGCCTCATACTCTTGTGATTCTTACTGAAACCAGGAGGTAGAAATTAGAACCCAAGTTGACTTTCTCTAAATTCAGCCCAGTGAACCTGGAGAGGTGGGCCATTTAGAAGAGGAATTTTATCTTCTTGTTTTGGAGATTCCAAGTTCCTTCCCCTTGTTCTTGGGACATTGAGATTCACCCCCATGTTCTTGGTGTTTCAGATCACTTTGTGTGGTTTTAGAGGTTGTAGCCCCATGAGAGCAATCTATGAAAGAGCCTGGTAATTCTCCCTGGAAAACCACATCAAACACAGGTAGCAGGCATGACTCAGTTTCATCTCTAAGGGTCCCATGGGAACTGGGCCTGAAATCTACATTTTTGTCTTTTGAAGATGGCTCTTCTCAGCAATAAGCTAGATTTTTAATTTCAAGGCATAAGGAGAAGGGGAAACTCTTCTTCATCATATACATCTTTACAGCCATCTGGTGCCTACATGTCTCACAGACCCCAACATGAAAACATTTATGTTTCTTTAATTGTTATCTATAGAGAGCATTAGTTTCTATGCTAAGTTATGACTATTAGTTTCTATGGTCAGCTATGAATATAGCCTGTTGGACATTGATTGATAAGTTATGCATGTGTGCTGTATCCTCCTGCACATCCCAATCCTAATATAAGCCATGTTGAAGAAGGGCTCAGGAATTCTCTACTAGAGGGAATCACCACCACTTTTCCCACTGGAACAACAGGATTGTGTCTAGGATGACTCTTTACTTTCATCTGAGGTGACCTAGGGAACTTTACTGGCCAAAGTTCCCCTCATCCTGTTCCTGGAACAGGCAGGGAGAGAGACTAGAAGGCATTGCTACAGAGCACACATATACTTAAGATTTGATTTGTTGTCTTCATCCCACAGGTAAAGGGACAGTGGTTCCAGGAACTTTCTGGTTATGTGTGGGAAGTGTGGAAGATAAAGGAAGGAATTTATTCCAAGGATACCTTCTTTGTGGCAATTTTGCATTTGGTTTCACCTTCTCTCCTCTCCGCACCCCTTGGTGAGTAGGATTCCTGCTCTGTCCCAAGGATTTGTCACACCCTTCAGGTAGAGGTCAAGCAGTTAAAAGCTACTAGGTTGCTCACAATTAGAAGACACCCATAAAAGTATAAGCTGGAAACATAGACTGGGACAGAACATTACGTTTCCTGCCAGCCACAAGCGAAAGTCCATGCAATTAGTGGTACACTGTAAAAACACTCACAAGGCCATCCCTGTGGCACAAACCCCACCTAGGTTTAGGCTTGAGGGAATGAGCAAAGAATTTTCCTTGAAAATCTTTCCTTTTCCCTAGTAGCTGCTGTTTTAAAAGCAACTACTAGTTACAGGGTTATTTATCATGTCTCAGCTTCTTGCTGAATGCTGAAGACGTGCTTCCTCTCCCTGGCCCAAACCATTGAGAATCCCTATGTGAGTGGGAGCCCTGTGGGTTGTCTAGGGTCATCACCTGAGATGTGCAGGGACCTCATAGAGAAATTCAATCACAATAACTAAATTTTAGCCTGTCTGGGAACATGTACATAAGGATTGGTCATCCAGAACTCAGAGCCCTCTGGTTGTTTTAGACAACCTGTGGGGAAACTGAGGCACATAAGAGAGGCGGAGATGATCTAAGGGTGACATACTTTGGAGCTCCCCTCACAAGGAGCACATTACAACCCACCATATTTATTTCTTCCTGAACAATTAGTCAGAAGAGGCTTATAGAACTAGCTAGAAGGAGATTGAGGAAGTACAAAACCAAAGGTAAAACTATCCTTCCCAGCCATGGCATTGGTTCAGAACTTTCTAAGAAGCTGTAGATGTATTCTCAGTTCCTTCTGCAGCTCCTTCAGGCTGCAGGATGTCAGGTTAAAAAACAGAATTTAACACATTTGTTGAAGACAATAAAGAACTACCACCCATGTTATCCAGATAAAGTATCTCTAGATTTAGAAGTGTGGGGAAAGATAGAACAGACATTGAAATGGTACCAAGAGAATGGGACATCAACAGGGTATTGGAATATATTGACCTGGAGCCTAGCCATATGGCTCCCATCCCTCTTCATACTAGCAAACCTTATGATCTGGAAAACTTAGAGGAAAAGGAAGGGACCTGTAGGGCCAGGGTGGGCATAGTTACTAAACCTAATAATAAAAATCTGCTGCCACTGCAAATGGAGGAAAAGGCTATCCCAGAAACAGCAAGGGACCTGCCTTTCCAAACACAGGAAAAAAAGTTGCAATTTTAAAATGCAAGTGGCTACCAAGCCATGCAAATGGAGGAGGGAGTGGCCATCCCCACTGCTCCATCAACTGGGCCCTGGGATAACTCACAGGAAGAGCCTCTCCTTCCCCACCAAGCTAACTGCTCCCAGAAGCATCTCCAAAATCTACTTTCATCCACGCCTTCCCTCTTCCTCCATTAGATCAACTCCCAGACCCTAGGCAGACTACCTCTGTGCTATGCAGCAATGTCTCCAAGAGGCTGCAAAAACAGGATATTGGGAAACATAATTTGCTTTACCCATTGTCACTAATCAGCAGGGGAACACAGCACAGGACACTTTGCCTTTTGTGATATACAGAAATTTTAAAAAGAGCATCGACGGGATCTAAGATGGCGTCGGAGTAGGAAGGAGCAGATTTGGCTTTCCTCTGCTCAGGGGAGAGAGTCCTGACCGATCTTTGGAGTGGAAAGGCAAGCAACCAACATATTTCAGCATTTTTGAGAACGGAGGACCAAGGATTGTGGCAGAACCGAAAGAACAAAGAACAGATCGCTGCATCAAGGTAGGCTCCCGGGACAGGCGTGTGGTCCCGGGGCTGCAGCCCCAGGCCCGGGGGCCGCGGCTGGGTTTGCCGTAGGGTTAGTGGGAGAGAGCCAGGTCAGCTGCTCCCTCCCCAGCCGAGCAAGGTCTGGGCGGCTCTGGGAGGAGTCCAGGTGCTGGCAGGCACCCCGGGTGGCGAGCAGCTTTGGAGGCGGTGAATGCCAGGGCCGAGTCGCGCTGCGGACCGGGACTCCCAGGGTCACCGTTCTGGCTGGAGCTTTGGCGGTGAGAGAAACCGGGCCATTGGAGAGCGGCGGGCTCGATCGGGAGGAATTTCCCAAGAGGAAGGAGTGGATGGACACAGACACTGTTTGGGGAATTCTGAAGTGAGCAGTGGCTCTGGCCTGTTTGCTCCCCAGCTGTGAGCACGCAGGCTGCGGACAGGCCGCGCCCGCCCGCCTGCGGGGGCACCGGCGTGCAGCAGACGGCCCGTGCAGGCGCAGAAGGGCCGCGCCCGCTCACCGGAGCGCGGGAGCGAGGGACGCGCTGGTCGCGCCGGGCGGCGGCCAGGCCGCGGAGCCAGTGCGAACCCCACGGGCCTAGGAAGAAAAGCCAAACAAGTCAACCTTCAGACTGCCTCAGCCAGCAAGAGCAGAAAAACCGGTTTGGCCACTTTGAAATCAAGAGACTTTTTAATTTGATTCTATTTTTTTAACAATTTTTAATTTTTTAAGTTTTATTGTTTTTATTCTCTTTTGATTTCTTTTTCCTCTCTTACTTGATTTCTTGTTTTATTCCTTCCTCCTTCCTGTCCTCCAATTTTATCTCTTCTTCCTGCCTTCGTCTGCCTTTTCTATTTTTTTTTCTTTTTTAAATTTTTTCCTAAATACCTACAAGTGAGACAAAATCCTGGATCTGTGAAAAGACCAAAGTTGAACCCAAAGAAGGGGCATCACAACAGCTGGGACAGTGAGATAAATGTCACCCTGCTATTACAAAGAACCTGCAAGTTATTGCAAATTTGTATTATTATTATTTTTCCAGTGTTCCTACATCCTTTGTTTTTTTTTTTTAAACAATATTTTTATATCCCTCTTATTTTTGTATAGCCTGCTTTGCTAGGCTGGTTTTATTGTATGACCTCACAGCTTTCCCCTGATATCTCTTTCTATACCGTATTACTAATCTACTGTCCATTAACTCACCTGTGTCCTATAAGCATACTACTCAATGTTTGGTACTTCATATCCTTATTACCTAGATTTCATAGACTCTGCCATATGAATGTTGCCATAATATTATTGTAAATAACTGCCGTTCCATGCAAGTGTAATTACTTCACAACCCCCCCCCCCCCCCCAGATCGTAGCCCATTTCAAAGTTTCCTGAACTCTATTACTGTAGTGGTTAACTCTATTCTCTCACACACTACACCTATTTACTACCCTTTACTCTCACCTTACCCCAGAATCTGACCGCCCACAACCTCTCTGCTTTATAGATCCAACGCACAATCCTTCCTCCCCCAACAAGAGTCTTATCTTCTTTCCATCCTTTCTAAAAATCAGCTAGCTGGGTGGAAGATCACAGTTAACACTATACATAGTGAAAGGATCTCCTATATCTTCCCTACTTGCTACTACTGTAAATAGCATAGAAATCTCGGTAGCTGTCTTAAACCATTTTGCCCTCCCCTCCATCTGATGACAAAAAAGAATAGGGGGAGGAGGTGAACACCAGGATACCCACTGGAAGAGGAAACCCAACAACTAAGGAACCACTAACAGATAACAGCAGAAGAAGGTGAAGGAGGGAGTAGTAACCACACAAACCTCAATCCAAGGCTTATCTGGAAATACAACTAAACAGTAGAGACAGTACCCAATACAAACAACTGAACAAGATTTCTTTAAACCTTGTACACACAGAAGAACCAGCCTCAACACAACCTGCCCTCACCAGCACAACAAAATATAGAAGGTGGTGGACAGAGTGACCCACATTTAACCAGCTGGAGGGAAGGAACCATCAAAGAAAGACTCAACAACAATCAGAACCCAAAGGCAAACACAAAGCCAACTTAAACAACAGCCCAAGACCAGCGAGCTTGGGGGGTCAAGGAAACAGTACCACTGAAACTCACTGCTACTCTACTAAAGTTCACATCATAAACCGAGGGAGCCAGAACAGATCAATATAAGAAGCTGAGGTGAACAAGAAGAGTCTCACAAACAATGGGAAGACAAAGAAATACTCCCCAAATGAAAGGAAAGGAGGAAGCCTCAAAAAGAATGCTAAATGAAACAGAGGCAATTCAACTATCAGATATTGAATTCAAAGCAGTGATTGTCAGGAAGCTCCATGAGCTCACAATGAGCTACGAGAAACTACAGGGAAGCTACAATGAACTCAATGAAAACTACATCAGCATAAAAAAGGAAATAGAAATTCTCAACAAGGGCCAAGAGGAAATGAAGAATACAATCTCTGAAATGAAGAACACAGTAGAAGGAATGAAAAGCAGGATCGATGAAGCAGAAGATCGGATCAGCGAGCTAGAGGACAAAATAGAAGAAAACACCCAGAAAGAGCAAGAAAGGGAAAAGAGGCTCAGAAAGAATGAAGAGGGATTAAGAGAAATGCAAGACAATATGAAACGTAATAATATCCGTATAATAGGGATACCAGAAGGAGAAGAAGAAGAACAAGGGATAGAAAACCTAGTTGAACAAGTGATGATGGAAAACTTCCCTAATTTGATGAGACAAAAAGTCACACAAATCCAGGAAACACAGAGAGTCCCAATCAAGAGGAACCCAAGGAGGCCCACCTCAAGACACATCATAATTAAAATGGCAAAATTTCAAGACAAAGAGAGAATCTTAAAGGCAGCAAGGGAGAAAAAGGAAGTAACATACAAGGGGGCCCCAATAAGGCTAACAGCTGACTTCTTAATGGAAACACTCCAAGCTAGAAGAGAATGGCAAGAAATAATCCAAGTAATGAGAACCAGAGGCCTGCAACCACGACTACTTTACCCAGCAAGGCTCTCAATTAAGATAGAAGGCCAAATAAGAAGCTTCTCAGACAAAAGAAGTCTAAAAGAATACACCTCCACTAAACCAGCTCTGCAAGAGATGCTGAAGGGACTGCTTTAAGGAAAGAAAGGAAAAGAGAGAGTGAGAGAGGATCACACGTACATAAAAGGCAATGAATAAGTACCTATCAATAATAACCTTAAACGTAAATGGACTAAACGCTCCAATCAAAAGACATAGAATAGCTGATTGGATAAGAAAACATGACCCACACATATGCTGTCTACAAGAGACCCACCTCAGGATAAAAGATCTGCACAGGTTGAAAGTGAAGGGCTGGAAACAAATTTTCCAAGCAAATGGACAGGAGAAAAAAGCCGGGGTAGCAATACTCATATCTGACAAAATAGACTTCCAAAGAAGATCCATAAAGAGAGACCCAGAAGGTCATTTCATAATACTCAAGGGAAGAATTCACCAAGAAGACATGAACATAGTAAATATATATGCACCCAACATAGGAGCACCTAAATACATAAAGAAAATCTTAGAGGACTTCAAGAAAGATATGGACAGCAACACAATTATTGTGGGGGACTTTAACACCCCTTTATCAAAAATGGACAGTTCTTCCAAACAAAATATCAACAAAGATATTGTGGCATTGAACAATACCCTAGACGAGCTGGGCTTTACTGATATTTACAGAACCCTCCATCCCAAAGAAGCTAAATACACATTTTTTTCAAATGTACATGGAACATTTTCAAAGATTGACCACATGATAGGACACAAAACAAGCCTCAACAATTTCAAAAAAATTGAAATCATACCAAGCAATTTCTCGGATCACAAGGGACTGAAACTAGAAACCCACCACAAGGAAAAAAACCCAAAACACTCAAATTCGTGGAGATTAAACAGCATGCTATTAAACAATGAATGGGTCAAGAATGATATTAGGGAAGAAATCAAACGGTTTTTGGAAACAAATGAAAACGAACTCACAACAACCCAAAACTTATGGGACACAGCCAAGGCAGTCCTGAGAGGGAAGATCATAGCGATACAGGCCCACCTAAAAAAGTTAGAAACATTTCAAACAAACAACCTAACCCTACGTCTACAAGAACTCGAGGAACAACAACAAAGACAGCCCAGAGCAAGCAGAAGGAAGGAAATAACCAAGATCAGAGCAGAATTAAATGACATAGAGACTAAAAGCAGACTTCTAAAGATCAATGAATCCAAGAGTTGGTTCTTTGAAAAGATAGACAAAATCGACAAGCCTTTAAGCAGACTCATCAAGAAAAAAAGAGAGAAAACCCAAATAAACACAATCAGAAATGAAAGAGGAGAGATTACAACAGATACCACAGAAATACAAAGGATTGTAACAAATTACTACAAAGAGCTGTATGCCAAGAAATTTGAAAACCTAGATGAAATGGACAAATTTCTAGAAAAATATAACCTTCCAAAACTCAATAAAATGGAAGCAGAAAGCCTCAACAAACCAATAACAGCAAAAGAAATCGAAGCAGTAATCCAAAAACTCCCAACACACAAAAGCCCTGGACCAGATGGTTTCACAGGAGAATTCTACAAAGCATTTAAGGAAGAGCTAACACCTATCCTTCACAGACTATTTCAAAAAATCCAAAAAGATGGGAGACTACCAAACTCTTTTTATGAGGCCAACATCATCTTAATCCCAAAACCAGATAAAGACACAACAAAGAAAGAAAACTACAGGCCAATATCGCTGATGAACATTGACGCTAAAATCCTCAACAAGATACTGGCAAACCGCATCCAACAGTACATTAAGAAGATCATACACCATGACCAAGTGGGATTCATTCCAGGTATGCAAGGATGGTACAATATACGCAAATCAGTAAATGTAATACATCACATAAACAAAAGCAAAGACAAAAACCGCATGATCATATCGATAGATGCAGAAAAAGCATTTGATAAGGTACAGCACCCATTTATGATAAAAACACTCAGTAAAGTGGGAATAGAGGGAGCATTCCTCAACATAATAAAGGCCATATATGAGAAACCTACAGCCAACATTATACTCAATGGGCAAAAATTAAAATCTTTTCCACTAAGAACAGGAACAAGACAAGGATGTCCACTTTCACCACTTCTATTCAATATAGTACTGGAGGTTCTAGCCACAGCAATCAGACAAGAAAAAGAAATAAAAGGAATCCAAATCGGAAAGGAGGAAACAAAACTGTCACTGTTTGCAGATGACATGATAGTGTACATAGAAAATCCTATAGACTCCACCAAAAAACTGCTTGACCTAATAAATGAATTTGGTAAAACAGCGGGATACAAAGTCAATATCCAGAAATCAAAGGCATTTGTGTACACCAACAATGAGACAGCAGAAGCAGAAATCAAGAAAAAAATCCCATTTGAAATAGCAAAAAGGAAAATAAAATACCTAGGAATAAACCTAACCAAAGAGGTAAAAGACCTGTATTCAGAAAACTACATAACACTGAGGAGAGAAATCAAGGAGGACACAAACAAATGGAAACATATACCGTGTTCATGGATTGGAAGAATTAACATCATTAAAATGTCCATACTACCAAAAGCAATCTACACATTCAATGCAATACCGATTAAAGTACCAATGGCATATTTCACAGACATAGAACAAACACTTCAACAATTTATATGGAACCATAAACGACCCCGAATAGCTGCTGCAATTTTGAGAAAGAAGAGTAAAGTAGGAGGAATCACAATACCTGACATTAAACTATACTACAAGGCCACTGTAATCAAAACAGCCTGGTACTGGCATAAAAACAGGCACATGGACCAATGGAACAGAACAGAGAGCCCAGAAATAAACCCAAGCCTCTACGGTCAATTAATATTTGACAAAGGAAGCAGCAACATAAAATGGAATAAAAATAGCCTCTTCAACAAATGGTGTTGGGAGAACTGGACAGCTACGTGCAAAAAAATGAAACTCGAGCACCAACTTACACCTTATACAAAAATAGATTCAAGGTGGATAAAAGACTTAAATATAAAGCGTGACACCATTAAAGTCCTAGAAGAGAACGTAGGTAGGAAAATCTCAGATATTTCACGCACAAACTTTTTTACTGACTTGTCTCCTAGAGCAAGGGACATAAAGGAAAGAATAAACAAATGGGACCTCATCAAAATTAAAAGCTTTTCCACAGCTGAGGAAAACAGTATCAAAATAAAAAGAGAACCAACTGTATGGGAAAACATATTTGCTAATGATACCTCAGACAAGGGTTTATTCTCCAAAATATATAAAGAACTTACGCAACTCCACTCTAAGAAGACAAGTAACCCAATTAAAAAATGGGCAAAGGACTTGAACAGACAATTCTCCAAGGAGGACATACAGAAAATCCAAAGACACAT
This sequence comes from Phyllostomus discolor, assembly GCF_004126475.2. Lineage (NCBI taxonomy): Eukaryota > Metazoa > Chordata > Mammalia > Chiroptera > Phyllostomidae > Phyllostomus > Phyllostomus discolor. The sequence goes on from NW_023397496.1 coordinate 138,460, forward strand.
GAAGCGATGTTCAATATCGCTAGCCATCAGAGAGATGCAAATTAAAACCACAATGAGATACCACTTCACACCAGTCAGAATGGCCATCATAAACAAAGCAACAAATAACAAGTGTTGGAGAGGATGTGGAGAAACGGGGTCCCTAGTGCACTGTTGGTGGGACTGCAGACTGGTACAACCATTATGGAAAGCAGTTTGGAACTTCCTCAGAAAACTAAAAATGGATCTGCCTTTTGACCCAGCAATTCCATTGCTGGGACTCTATCCTAAGAACACTAAAACACCAATACAAAAGAACCTTTGCACCCCGATGTTCATAGCAGCACAATTTACAATAGCTAGGTGCTGGAAGCAACCTAGATGCCCATCAGTAAATGAATGGATCAAAAAACTATGGCACATTTACACAATGGAATTCTATACAGCAGAAAGAAAGAAGGAGCTCATACCCTTTGCAACAGCATGGATGGAGCTGGAAAGCATTATGCTAAGTGAAACAAGCCAGACAATGAAAGACAAATACCACATGATATCACCTTTAACAGGAATCTAAACAACAAAACAAAACAAAACAAAACAAAAAACTAGCAAAATATAACCAAAGACACTGAAATAGGGGATAGTCTGACAGTGGCCAGAGGGGAGAGAAGAGGGAATTTCAGGGGGGAATGGGTAGGGATTACAGGAACAAATTTGGAGGACACATAGACAAAAATTAAGGGTGGGGGATAATGGGGGGAAGGGGGGAGGGTTGGGTGGAGGGCCTGAAACGGGAGTAGGGGGCAGAAAACTGTACTTGAACAATGATTGAAATTAAAAAAAAAAAAAAAAAGCCAAATATTAATACAAAGAGCTTGGCTCTTTTGGTTTCTCCTTCCATTTTGCCACTTTCTATTACGAAAAATATCAAACAACAAAAAATTGATATAGTAAAATGAATGCTTATATGTATGCCATCTAAATTCAAAATTAAAAATATTTTGCAACAACAAAAAAAAAGAGCATCGAAGAATATGGGCTTCTGTCACTATACACTATGGGGCTCCTCTCAGCCATCACTGAAGGGTATCAGATGGCACCCTGTGATTGGCTTGCCTTAGCTCGAATGGTCCTAAGAACTGCCCATTTCCTGTATGGTATTCACTGCTTCTGCCAAGTGGTGGAAAATAACTGCAGTTAAATACCAGTCTAGCTTAACATGCTTCTCAAAACAAATGAATTTGAAACTGCTGAAGACCAGTCAGAAATGGACCCTCTGGTTTTCATTCAAAGCTCCCAGGCAACTCCCTGTACCTTAAAGATGGCCCCAGAAGCTAAAGGCCAGGGGCACATCTCCTTTGTTAATATTCAGCACAGAGCCACAGAGGCCTCTGTTAGTGGCAATTGCTTCCTGTTTTTTAAATAAAAAACAGGGAGCAGTTTAAAAACAAATTGAGAATAAGGAGGCAGCTGAGACACTCTTATTATAATCTTATGAAAATGCAAATAATGATTGTAAGGCTATATTCAATCCTCTCAAACTAACCACCGCTAGTATTAGTCAATTTATCAAAGCTTTCCAAAACTTAGACACAAAACAACATATAGCCATGTTGCTAGTGGCAGCCATAAAAGGAAAAAAAAATACTTTAATCAAGGAAGATCAGGATACATCCACTGCGAGTGCAGGAACATACAACAGACTAGTAAAAATCTACCCAGTAAAGGCTTCCCATGGTGTGGCAAGAGTAAACACTGGGCAAGTGAGTGTAGATCTCAGTATGGTAAAAATGGCAAGCCACTCTCACCTCAGTTAAACAAGAGAAGAGGCATGCACTCTGGTGCCACAAACCCCAGTAGGAGTTATCCCTGCAGCAGTAATCAACTGCTCTGGACTCAGAAACATACTGAGTCTACAAACTCCATGCCACCACAAGGGAAAGCACAGGATTGGACTTGGTCATTATCCAAGAACTCATCATAAAAGATCCTCAGGATAAAATCCTCATAGCTCCAGTAGGGATATGGGGACAATTGCCTGAGAGCACTGCTGGATTGATTTTAGGAAGGTCTAGCATTACCACTAAAGGGACTTCAATCCCCTCTGTAGTAAATGATTCTGATTATCAGGATCAATTATTATGATCAGGGTCTTTGGATATCATGTCATTCCTGCCCAAACTTGCATAGCTCAAGTTCTTTTTCTTCTCTATACTTAAAATATTAAAAGAGGAGAAGGAGACTTTGGTAGTACTAATAATCAATTTGTTTTAGGACTACTTCCATTAAATTAAATAAACCTCTTTTAGAAATAAAAATCAAAAACAGAACTTTCCATGGTCTATTAGATATGGGTGCAGATGCCTCTATAATTTCTAGCCAATATTGGCCTTCAAATTTGCCACTAACAGAGGCTGATATATCCATAACTGGCATAGGAGGCAATTCTCAACCACGAAAAAGAATATGGTCCCTCAGGTGCTATGGTCTTGATGGATAGGAAGGGTGAATTCAGCCCTATGTCCTTCTAGCCCACTTAATATTAGGGGACAAGAACTTCTTACTGAGTGGGGAATGAAAATCACCCTTTCACTAATGGCCACTGTACAGATGTCTCCTCTACCCCTCACATGACTTTTAGATACACCTGTGCAGGTTGATCAGTGGCCACTGGAAAAAAAAAAAGAGGTTAGGAAAAAAAAAAACATGAATTAGTAAAACAGCAATTAGAGGCATGGCATAATGGCCATCTAGCAGCCCATGGAATACTCTGACTTATGTAGTTCCTAAAAAATCAAGGAACTGGAGGCTTATACACGATCTTAGAAAAATTAATGAGCTACTTCAAACAATGGGAACTCTCCAATCTGGAGTCCCAAATCCACTTTTCTTCCCTAAGGATTGGCTGCTTCTAGTCATTGATTTTTTAAAAGTGGTATTTTCTGCAATTCCTTTACCTGAAAAGGACAGAAAGTGATTTGATTTCTCTGTCCTGGTTATCAGCAACTCTCAGCTATTACAGAGGATCTAATGGGAGGTTCTTCCTCAAGGTATGTTAAATAGCCCAACTATCTTCCAGTATTTCATCCATCAAACATTATGACCTGTCCAGGAGAAGTTCCCTAATTCCATAGTATATCTTTATGTGTATGAAGATATAAGATGTGTATGAAGCTCTTCCTCTTTAGCTGGTGATTGCTGACCCATCTTCTGAGATGTTAGCTAAGACTTATACTTATGTAAAGGAGGCCATATCTCATGCAGGCTGAATTATAGCCCCTGGAAAGGTCCAACAGTCTGAGCCTTGGAAAAACCTGGGGCAAATTCCTTTTCACAGTGCAATTTAGCTTCAAACACTCCAAATTAATCCACCAGAGTGCCCAACACTTAATCACCTCCAGCAACTATTAGGTGTTATTAACTGCATTCAATCTAGCCTAGGAATTACCACCCTAGGAATTATCAGCTTATTAGTTTATTCAATACCTTAAAAGGAGACCCTGACCTAAATTCTCCTAGAACTTTGTCTCCCCAGGCTCTCCAATAATTAGACCTTGTCAATCAGTGTATTAACCAAAGGCAGCTCACAAGAGTTGGCCGCCAATTTCCTACCAGGCTCTTCTGCTTTCAAACTGTAGATAGCCCCACAGGATTAATCAGTCAAACTAGTACCTCAGTTAGGCATGATTGAATGGCTGTTTCTCTGTCATCAGCCTCAACATACTATTACCACTTATGTTACAGCTCTATGCAAAATGATTATTAAAGGATGGGAGAGAACTCAGCAACTTTTCAGCCATGATTCAGCCATCATTTACATCCCACTTACCCAAATCTATTTACAACAGCTGCCCAGTCAGTCTCTGGAATTTCACTGTGCTATCATACTTTATTGGAAAAATAGAAATTACCCTGCCTTCAGAAAAATTATTATAAAACCCTCCAATTCTCAATATTCATCTGAAAGAAAAAGGTAGTAAGACCCCAATCCTCAAAGCAAGGACTGTTTTTATCCATGGCTCAGGGAAAAACAGGGAAAGCTGCCATCAGCTGGCCAGAAAATGAGGAATAGAAACATCATATTTCTTATGGTCATGTTCCCACTCAATGGTCTGAGTTCTCAGGAGCCATTATTGGTCTCCAACAGTGGCCTTACGAGCTTACAAATCTAGTTTGTGACTCTCATTATACTGTATATAATTTCCTTCACATAGACCAGGCTCTCCTTAAGGTGTCCATTGGTCCCCCTACTCAGCCTGCTTTTAACCTTGAAAAAATGCTAGATAAAAGGGAACATATTCTGTTTGTTACTCACATGCGTTTCCATACACACCTCCCTGGTTTGACATCTGAGGGCAATGCCCGAGCTGATGCTCTAGTGAGCATGGTAGATACCTTTCAAAGACTGTTGCCTCCCATCAGTTTTTTAATCAAAAATAGACATGCATTTCACAAGGGGTTCAAACTCCCACATTCTCAGGCCAAATAAATTATTAGAGAATGTTCACATTGCCAGGCCTTAGGTAAGGCATTGCCATCAATTAGAATTAATCCTAGAGGCTTAGAGCCACAAGTAATCTGACAAACTGATGTTACCCATTACCCTCATTTTGGGAAGTTTAAATTTATTCATGTCTCTATTGATAACTTTCTCCAGAGCATTACATGCTTCCACTCTTATGGGTGAATTGGCTGAAAATATCCAGGCCCACTGACTTGAGGCTTTTTGCCATCTGAGCCATCCACCACAAGTTAAAACTGACAAAAGACCAGGGCATACAGCCCAATCCACTCAAGATCTTCTACAATGACCAAGAATTCAGTACAAAACAGGCATCCCTTATAATCCCACAGACCAAGCAATTGTTGAGCATGCCCATTATACCTTTAAAACTCTTCTTAAAAATAACAAAATCAGGGAGCCAAGAAACATCTCCCAGAAATCTTATAATGCTAGCTGTGTATACTTAAAAATTTCTTAATTGCAATACTTCTCTTAATACACCAAAAATATTTCAATTGACAAAATGTAGGCAATAAGGATCCCAATCCCTTGGTGTCATACAGAGATCCTTTAGAAGAAGAAAATTGGAGGGGTTAGTTGAATTGTTAACATGGGGAAAAAGTTATGCTTGTGTTTCAGTCCCTACAAGTCCGTTATGGCTGCCTCCCATGGTAGTGAAACCCTACCATGGGAGACCGACCCCACCAATCCTCTTGGACAACTCAGAACAAAAAGTTCCACATCTCAATGACCTGACCAACCAGCTGCCCCAGATGGCCATGATAAAACACCAATGTCAGACTTTAGCCCATCACTAGAATCAGGAGAAACAGCCCACAGAAACCACTCCACCTCCTGAACCCTGGGGGATAATGTGGGAAGACATAAAAACCCTTAATAACAGTGCTGAAGAGGTCATGAAGGATGTAGGGGTGCAAGGCACTCCTGAAATCTATTTGTAGCTTATTTGTCAGTAGCGTCCTCTAATTCCATCAAAGCCCGGTTGATACTTGTTTTGTTAGCTTGTTTTGGAAGCTTGGGCCTCACTGCTGAAACTCAGCAAACTTACTGGAGCCATATCCTTGGTCCACCCATATTTAAACTCCACACCTGGTGGATTTAAGAGCCTCCTTTATCTAGCAATGATACCAACTAGACAGGAGGCTCTTGGCTCCCACCAGATGGTCTGTTAGAGGAAAAATGTCATAGGTTATCCATCTCCACAAATACTGTGTGTCAGAACATTTCTCTGCTTGTTTTTCCACACTGTCTGACACTCTGTGTTTACCTATAACTTTTAAATAGTGTGCACATGCCACTGACAGTAAGGAACTTCAAGCTAATATCTCCCTCGTAGGAGCCATAGGCTTTAAAGGAGAAAAGGATGGGGACAGTAGTAAACCCCCAGACGTATGCCTTTGTAAAATTAAGACAAAAACTACTGAGCCTGTCACTTGGTCATTGTGTAGAGATCAACAGCTCTCAATCATTGATATGCCCAACACCCAATTAACAACTGAAAACTGGGCTGCCAAGCGGAAAGTGTATACTAGTGTGGGTTCTACCACTGTCCTGCCAAATTTAATACTATATACTGGACTATGAGATGGCAGGGTGGGGGAACTTGAGCTTCTATTATAAGAGCCACATCCCTGATGTACACTAACCCTTGGCATACTAATACTTGGAAAATTGGATTCCCATTCATATAACACCTGGGATGCTTTCAATATAAAAAAAGTATCACATTCTGAAAGATGTTTTTATATTGTGAAGAATGTTAGTAGTTACTGGGTTACTGTATGTACTTCTCACCCCAAACTTTTTCTAGCCATTCCAGGGATGCTTCCTTTAACCTATAATAATTACTAAGTTATTTAGTCTCTATATTTTCCCTGGCTCTATCTATGCTAGCTGTCTTACCCACACTAATGTTACTCAACTCAACCTCACTAAAGTTTTTGTAGTTCACAAACAAACAGAAACCTGGCTGCCAGTTAATGTCACCTGTGAATGGAAAGATCCAGGGGATCTGGCTGCCCATAACCATAATCTCTCTCAAGTGAGAGTGCAGTGCTTCTTAGGGACTCTCATTACTTGTATTATTTCTGCTACCATTACATCTGCCTCTGCTGCATTGGCTACCAGTGCTCTGACTGAATCTGTTCAGATTGCTCATGCTGTTGATGTTATCCTCACCAATACAACTCAAGAAATGATCCAACAAACACATATTGACCAGGAGATTCTTGACAGGCTCTCAGCCATAGAGTTTGCAGTAATATGGTTGGGAGAAGCACAGCATGCTCTTGTCACCCATCACAAGTGAGTTGTGATCCAGGCTTTTCTAAGCTGTGTGTCACTCTTCTAAAGTGGTATTCCACAGCATTCATGGGAGGGGGTCCAACATTGCTTGTGAGGGGCTCTCTCCTTTAGTCTCAAGGGACAAATCAATCAGCTCCAGTTTGAGCTACACTAGTAGCTTCTGGACATTAAATGACTCAACAGTCTTTCAGATCCTGCATAATAATTTAAAAAGGCTCAATACCAAAACTTGGTTGGAATGGCTGAATTTTCATGTCTGGGTCATGGGAGCTATAGGACACCTCCTAATCATTTTCTAGACAACACCCTCTTAGGGTCATCATGCATTTTGAAAGTTCCAATTCTCAGCTGCTCTTCCATATGAACTCAGCAGGGTATCTGACACTTGGCAGGGCTGATCTAAACAGTTTTCAACTGGACTGGTGTCCAAAAAGCCTGTGGGGGGGCAGGCACCTCTTCCTACCTGTGGTTGTGTAGGCTGAGACTGGGTTTGCCTGTCTGCAATGTAGCCAAGTGATCCAACACTTGCCAATGTGGTTTCCAGAAGGAAGCCTCCCCAGGAGACAGAGTCTGAAAATCTCAGCTCTGTGTAGCATCCAGTTCACTGCCAAACCAAGCAGGATGTGGCCCAAATTAACAGCTCTGTGCCACTTCTCTTATCTCTCCATGTGGCTGGACTCAGCAAAGCAAAAATTTCAGCTTGGCGCAGTGCAACATCAAATGCAGCATGATGAGCCAAAGTGTTCTTCCCTGTGCCACTTCCTTCTCTATATCTGAATTCAGCAGCAAATGTGACTCCACAGGTTGTGGGGTGCACTGACTACACTTGAAATGGTGGAGACCATTCTCTATCCGAAGCCATTCAGTTATGTCACCCCACCTTTGTCTCTTCCTAAAGCCTCTCTAGAAAATGTAAGTCCCTTTAAATTCACTGCTGGCTATAGCCTGCTAACTCCTGCAGGACCTCAGTGTAGCAACATGACCTTTCAGGCAGTCAGGCCTTTATCATGAACCCACCAGGTTGCTTCTATAATAATAGGTGCACTCTACACTGGAAGGGAGTTCTCTGAGTCTTTCAGTCATATGGGAACTTTATTCATTCCCATAGCTAGGTGCTACACAGATTCTTCTTCCAATCTCTGTTGCTGTGGGGAGGTCCTTGCATGGGGTTAAAACCATCTTCCTTTTCCAGGAAGAGATAGTATGACTCACTAACCCTATCTCATCTGACCTTGGCTCACTTTTCAATCTCTTACCAAAGGTCTTAGGAAGACAACCAAGGAGAGTGGATGAAAGGTGGAGGTGAAGTCTGCAGAGCCTCAGTCCTTTTACAAAGCTTCCAATAGCTTTAAGGAGGAAGAAGTTGGCTTTTTTACATAAATTGGCCGCTCGCATACACACACAGGTCTTGTGGACATCAACACTAACAGTGAACAGTATAATAACTACGGATAGTGCAGGGCCAATTACATACAACATCTGACAGTAACCTGTATCTAAACCACACCCAAGTGCATTCAGAATGAAGAAAATCAGTGGTGAACTTCAGACCACCACACAGCTTGAGTCAGCTAGCCACAGAACAGGTACACCCAAAGGAAAATTCCTGCAGAAATCAGAGCCTGATGACAGCACCATTTGGGGGTAGTCTCTGCATAGCATTTCACACAAGGTGGTCAATGTTTGTCCCTACTGTCTCATAGGCTGATGGTGTAACTACTCACAAAAAGACCAGCAGCACTCAAGATTCAACTACAGAAGCAGGTGCACATAAACAAGAAAAACTCCTAGAGAACTGAGATCAGGTGACCAGAAAGATTGGACACTGAGACTAACAAAACATCCTCATTATAAAACCATCAAAACAGTTACGGACAAGATAGAACATCTCCATAATGCATGAAGAACATATGGAGAGGCAAAGAAAAACGTACCAAACTAAAGAACAAAAGAAGTCCCCCAAATTAGAATTACAATTAATATATGGAAGCAACCCAAATACCAAAAACAGAGTTTTAAATAAGGGGTATAAGGATGCTCATGGACTTTAGAGTAAGAATGGGTGATCTCAGTACAAACTTAAACAAATAAGTATTATGACTTAATAAGAACATGGAAACCATTACCAAGAACCAGTAAGAAATAAAGGGTACAACATATGAAATACAGTATTCGCTAGAAGGAACCAAGAGCAGGTTAGATAAAGCAGAGGACTGAATAGGGAATTAGAGGGCAAGATAACTATCCATACAGAGAAAATGAAAAAGAAAATGGACTGAGTAGAGGAAAGTCTAAGAAACTTCTGAAGAACCAGTTGAAGAAACAATGGCAGATAATTTTCTAACATGATGAATGAAAAAGTCACAAAGTGTCATATAGCAGAGACAGACCCAATAGAGATGAGCCAAAAGAGACCCACATAATTAATAGGGCAAGGGTTAAAGGCAAAGGAGAATATTAAAGGTAGCATGAGAAAGACAGTTACTTACAATGAAGTTTTAATTATTCTGTCAACTGATTTCTAAAGAGAACCACTTTAGGCCAAATAGGATTGGCATGAAATATTCAAAGTGATTAAAAATATATATATGCAACCAAGAATGCTCTACATAGAAGAGCTATCATTTAAAACTGAAGGCAAAATAAAGAGCTTCTCAGGGAAAAAAAGGTTGAAACATTTCGTTACTAACAAACCAGCACTGGAAAACAGAATTTCTAAACGGAGAAGGAGAAGTAGATGGGGTGCAGAAGGAGAAGAAGAAGACAAAAAAGAGAAAGGAAGGGGAGGAGGAGGAAGAGTGGGAAGAGAAAGAAAAGAAAGAGAGAGAAGTACAATAATAATGGAAGTGGGGGTAGGTGGGGTAGGGAAGAGCAACAAGGGGATCTTGGGGCAACTGTAATGAAACAATTTTAAAAAGAAAATACATACAAACATTGCATATAGAACAGTGCTAATGTATGAATAGATGAATTTTAAAAGGGCAAGAAATACTTATCTATAGTAACCATAAATATGCATGATTCAATGATCTATTCAAAAGATATAAAGTAACTGAATAAAGAAGAAAACATGACAGTTATATATGCTTTTTACAAAAAAAAAAAAAAAAAAAATAGAGCCAAAACTGATTTATGCAGGCTGAAAAGGAAGGGGTGGAAGAAATTATTCCAGGGCCAAAAACCCAAACCAAACAAAACAAAAACAAATAAAAGCTTAGGTAGCAATACTTATATCTGACAAAATACACTTGAAAACAAAGGTAATGATAAGAGACAAAGAAGGTTATTACATAATCATAAATGGATCAGTCCAACAAGAGGAAATAAACCTTGTAAGCACCTATGCACCCAATATAGGAACACCTGTAGCTAAAGGAAATAGAGAAAATATCAGAAAGAGATTATGGCAGCAATGCAGCCATGGTAGAAAAATTTAATGCCTCACTTTTATTGATAGATCTTCCAGAGAAAATAGTAAACAAGGAAAGAGGGACACCAAATGGCACACTATATCAAATGAATTTAATGGATGATTATAGAACATTCCACCCCAAAGCAGGAAAATGCCCATTTTTACCATGTGCACATGGATTATTCTCAACAACTGGCCACATAATTAAACACAAAATAAGTCTTAACAAATTCAAGAAAACTGAAATCCTAGCAAGCATTTTCTCAAACCACAGTGGCATGAAACTAAAAATCACCCTCTATAAGGAGACTGAAAAACATTCATATATGTGAAGTCTAAATAGCATGCCATTAAGTAATTAACATGTTATCAATGAAATCAATAAAGGAATCAAAATTGCTTGGAAGCAAATATATATGAACATGCCAGAACCTGCAATCTACTAGATGTGGCGAAAGCAGTCTTGAGAGGCACTACAGACCAACCTCGAGAAGTAAGGTAAATCTCAAATAAATAATCTAATGTTACACATTAAAAGAACTAGAAAAACAGCAAACAAATCCCAGAATAAGTAAAAAGAAAGAAGGCAAGATTGGAGTGAAAATAAAAGACACAGAGATGACAAAAATCTGTTCAAAATATCATTGAAACTGGAGGCTATTATAACAAGAGCCCTGGCTGGTGTAGCTCAATGGATTGAGCGCAGATTGTGAACCAAAGGGTGGCCGGTTCGATTCCCAGTCAGGGCACATGCCTGGGTTGAGGGTCAGGTCCCCAGTGGGGGCCATGTGAGAGTCAACCACACCCTGATGTTCCTCTCCCTCTCTTTCTCCCTCCCTTCCCCTCTTTCTAAAAATAAAACAATAAAATCAATAAAATCTTTAAAGATAAAAAAAGAGAAAAAGATAAAGAAGACTGCTAAACCTTTAACTAGGCTCATCATGAAAACAAGAAATAAGACATAAATAAATAATCTCAGAAAAGGGAGAGGAGAAATAACTTATACCACAGAAAAAGAAGGGGTTGTAAGGAAATACTATGAACAACTGTATGCCAAGAAACTGGACAAACTAGGTGAAATGGATAAGTCTCTAGAAACACATAGTCTTTCAAAACTGCATCAGGATAAATTATAAATTATAAATTATAAAATTCAGATAAACTAATGCTAATTAATAAAGTTACAGCAGGAATAAAAAACCTTCCAGCAAACAAAAGCCCTGGAATCATCACCAGGAGAGGACGATTTCACAGGGGAATTTTCACAATTATTCATAGAAGAAATAACACCTACCTTCTTCAAACTACTCAAAAAAATCCGAGAGAACATTTACAAGCTTTTCTTTAACATGGCTAATAGTGTTGTAATTACAAAAACAGATGCACAACAAAGAAAGGGAATTATATGTCAACATTCCTGTTGAATAGAAATGCTAAAATTATCAACAAAATATTAGAAAACTGGATCCCGCAAAACATGAAAAAATCATATGCTATTTATACCGAGGATGCAGGTTGCTGATCAACAAAGGTGACACATCACATAAACAAAATGACAGACTAAAATCACATGAAAAGCTGTTGACAATACAGGAAATATTTACGATAAAAACTCTCATCAAAGTGGGAATAGAGGGATCATCCTCAATATCATACAAGGCCATATATCAAAGACCTACCACCAATATCATACTCAAAGGACAAACAAAGGCACTTACATTGTCAGAACAAGGCACAAGTGTTCACTTTCACCACTCTTATTCAATATAGTAGTGCGAGTCCAGCCACAGTGATTAGACAAAAGTAAGAAATAAAAAGCATCCAACTATGAAACAAAACTGTCACTATTTACAGAAGGCATGCTATTGGGTGTAGAATATCCTAAATATTACACCAAAAAGTTACTAGACTTATTAAATAAATTTGGAAAATTAATAGGATATAAAATCAATACTCAAATCATGATGGCATATCTATACATTAATAATGAACTATAAGAAAGAGAAACTAGGAAGGCCTCACAATGTCTCTTGGAACCAAAAAAATAATAAGGTACTTAAAAATGAATTTAAAGGAGATTACAGATCTACACTAGGAAAACTATGAAATTTAGAAGAAAGAAATTGAGAGAGATAAAAGTGAGTTGAAACATATTATGTGTGCATGGCTTAGAGGAATTAAGGTCAATATGTCTATATTACCCAAAACAATCTAAAAATTCAACATATTTCATAAAAATAGCAAGGACGTATTTCACATATCTAGAACAAATGCCCCCAAAATGTATATGAAATTCAAACACACAACAAATTATCCTCAGCAATCTTTGAAAAAGAAGGACAAACTTGGAAGTAACACAATACTTGACATCAAAGATACTATAAGGCCACTGTAGCCAAAACAGCCTGATATTGGATTAAGATCGGGCACACAGATCAATGGAGGGAAACAACGAGCATAGAAATAAACCAATGCCTCTCTGGTCAATTAATATTTGACAAAGCAGGCAATAGTATACAGTGTAGCAAAAACAGATTCTTCAATAATTTGTGTTGGGAAAACTGGAGTGGCTTATGCAAAAGAAATTAAATAAAGAAGGACACTAAACCAAGAAATCACAAGATACACAGAAATAAAATAAAAATAAATAAAAGCCTTAAATGAAAGTGATAAAACAATAGCAATCATAGAAGAAAGCATAGGAAGCAAACTCTCAGCTGTCTTGAAAAGCCATATTTTTGTCAATATATCTCCCAGGGCAAAGAAAGCAAAAGAATAAATAAACAAATGAAACTACAAAGAAAGCATTATCAAAACTGTAGGGGAGAACATATATGACAGTGATACATCAGATAAGGGGTTCATTTTCAAAACAGATCATGAGGTTTTCACTACTCATTTAATTCCCAAAACTTTATTTTTTCTCTTTTAAACTGTTCTAAATATATAATTTTTCATTCCTAGAGAAAGGGGAAGAGAAGGAGAAAGAGGGAGAGAAACATTAATATGTGGTTGCTTCTTGAGCACCCCCTACCAGGGAGCTGGCCCTGTGCTCCAGCTGAGAATTGAACCAGCAACTCTGGTTCACAGCCCTGCATCCAAACCACTGAACCACACTGGGCAGGGTAAGATAACTTATTTTGCTTATTGCTGTAGTAAATTCCTACTTTCTCTTTCAGATCATTTCTGGTGTGCAAAATGCCATCAATTTCTTAACATTGAGCTTGTATCCTGCTATTTTGCCAAGTTCACTTAATAGGTTGAAGAGTCTTTGGTGGAGACTATACGGTTTACTATGTATGCTATCATGTCATCTGAAAATTTTGATGATCTTGTTCTTTTTCCTGTCTTATTGCTGTGGCTATATCGTTCAGTACTATGTTCAATAAGCGTGATGAAAGTGGACACCCTTATTCTTGATCTTAGTGGGTAAAGGTTTCATTTTTGCCCATTAAGTGTGATGTTAGCAGTAGGTTTCTCATATATGGCTTTTATTATGTTGAGGTATGTTCTCTTTATTTCCACTTTGCTGAGAGGTTTTAATCACAAATGGATCCTGGATTTTATCACATACTTTCCCACATCTATTGATAGGGTCATGTGATTTTTCCCCTTCATTTTGTTTATGTGATGTAGTATGAAACCCATTTGGTCGTGGTGTATGATATTTGAAACATGTCACTGGATCCAGTTTGCCAATATTGTGTTAAGGATTCTCACATCTATGTTTATTAGAGATATTGGCCTGTAATTTCTTTCTTTGTTGTTTCCTTACCTGGTTTAGGAAATAGGATAATACTGGCCTTGTAAAAAGACTTTGGCAGTTTCCCCTCTTTTGAAGTTTTGGAAAACATTGAGAAGGGTACGAGTTAGTTCTCCTTTGAATATTTGGTAAAATTTGCCTGTGAAGCCATCCACCAGAAAGAAAGAAGTCCCTACCTTTTACGACAGCATGGTTGGGAATGGATTCTATTATGCTAAGTGAAATAAGCCAGTCAGTGAGAGGCAAATGCCATATTATCTCACATATGAGATGAATCTAATGAATAAAATATATTAAAGAGGAAAATAGAACCAGACACATGGAAATATGGCACATAATGACAGCTATCAGAGGGAACGTATAGAGGAGGATAATGGTAGGAAGGAAGTAGCCCATCAAAAAACATGCATCAGTGACCCATGGACATAGACAGCATTGTGGGGACTGCCAAGGGCAGTGGGTGTAGGACTGGGTGGGGGAGGGCAAGAGCAAAAGAAGTGGGAAAACTATAATAGGATAAAAATAATAATATGATGATGAGGAGGAAGAAGATGAAGAACTTACATAATTCAATATCAGGAACAGAAAAAAGTCCAATTAAAATGGTCAAAGATCCTAAACAGACACTTCTAGAAAGAGGAAATACAGATAGCCAATGGACACACCAAAATTTATTAACATCACTCATCACCAGAGAGATGCAAACCAAAACAACAATGGGATATCACATCACAACTGTCAGAATGGCAACCATAGGTAAATAAAAAATGTGCCCTGGAGCAGATTTGGAGAAAAGGGAACCTAGTATACTATGGGTGAAAATGCAGATCAGTGTTGCCACTGTGGGAAGCAGTGTGGAATTCCCTCAAAAATCAAAAGTAGAAATGCTTTTTGACCCAGCAATCCCACATCTGGGAATATATTATAAGAATATCAATACAAACATTAAAAAACTGTATGCACCCCTATGTTAATAGAATCATCATTTACAATAGCCAAGATCTGACAACAGCCTGGATGACTGCTGGTAGTTGTGTGGGTATATTTAAAAATAGTCATGGTATATTTACACAATTGAGTATATGCAAGAGTAAAAAATAAGGAATTCATTCTTTTTGCAATAGCACTCATAGACATGGACACTATTATGACAAGTGAAATAAGCCAGTCATTCAAAGAGAAACACCATCTGTTCATCACATGTATTTGGAATCTAATGAACAAAATAAACTAACAAATCAAATAGAAACAGAAGCATAGATACATTAAACAGACTGAAAGCTTTTGGAAGGTATGGGAGTTTCTGGAAGAAAGATGTTGAAAAGATTAGTTAATGAAGATATACATATGACCTTTGAACAGAGACAGCCACATAGGCACTGTCTGAGAAAAGTGGGTGCTCAGTGGAGGAGGGCAGAGTGGGGACAGTGCAGACATCTATAATAACTTATACAAAAACACTTGAAGAAAGAAAGAAAAAAAGTGAGACCGGTTAGTAAGAAGCTAGAAACATCTGGGGACAGAACCCACCTCAGTCCAATTGTTTTCTGATGACTTTTCTTTCAGGGTGAAACTAGTAAGAGGATGAACCTGATCCCTCTCATACCAGATATATTTAAATGATATGCAGCAGCACACTGGTATGCCTGAGAATTTTTAAAATATGCAATACTTGACTACTTACACATAGATACTGACCTCTTTTATCTCAGATTATTAAAACAAGGAAAACAGCAAAAACAAAAATAGCCACTGGGAGTGAATTATTCAAAATAGAACTTTATTTTTGTTATACTAGCAAAAATATTATATATATTCACACACACACAAAGTTTTGTGTGTGTAAACTACTAAAGTTTTGCAGCACACAAAGTTTTGTGTGTGTGCTGCAAAACTTTAGTAGTTTATGGGTATTATAAGCTTTACAAAGATTAAAAATTGCTGCTCTGTATGCTCATTCTGATGCACCAACATATCAACTAGCATACCTGGAGTGTTAAAGAATATTCTGACTGAGGCCTCCCATGAAATTCCAGACTTCTGAGAACAGATTTTTTTTTTAATCCCTCAAAACAAAGATGACAGCACCCACTCTAACTGTAGTATGCTAGTGTATTTCCCCTACCTTTTTCTTTCTATGGCACATAGTTTCACTATTTTTCTTCTAAGTGTAAGGGATTTGGTGAGAATTGGAATCAGGGAAGAAGACTCAGCTCATTTTTGTCTATGCTTTTGATTCT
Organism: Phyllostomus discolor; assembly: GCF_004126475.2. Classification (NCBI taxonomy): domain Eukaryota; kingdom Metazoa; phylum Chordata; class Mammalia; order Chiroptera; family Phyllostomidae; genus Phyllostomus; species Phyllostomus discolor. The sequence continues at coordinate 154,683 of NW_023397496.1, forward strand.
GTGTCCAAAAGACCTCATTTCCCCTAACAAAATTTAAATTTTTAATTCTTGATTTTTAAATATTTTAATAGATTTTATTTATTCATTTCTACAGACATGGGAAGGGAGGGAGAACACAAGGGAGAGAAACATCAGTGTGTGGTTGCATCTCACGTGCCCTCTAATGGGGACCAAGCCTACCACCCAGGCTTGTGTCCTGATTAGGAACTGAACTGATGACTGACCCTTTGGTTTGCAGACCAGCAGTTAATCCACTGAGCTACACCAGCAGGGCTGTGTATTGATTTTTAAAGGGAGAGAAAGACAGAGACAGAGACAGGAGAGAGAGAGAAAGACTGAAAGAAAGAGAAATATGGATTTGTTGTTCCATATTTTATGTATTGATTTCTTGATTCTTCTATGTGGCCTGACTAGAGATCAAACCCCCAACCTTGATGTAACAGAACAATGCTCTGCACAACTGAACTATCCAGCCAGGCCTTGCCCAACATGCATGGAGCTAAAATATCTGTTCTACCTGGGCTCACTTCCGTTGTTGTGTAGTACCTGCTTCTTCTATGTTAGTCATTACTTTTTCTTTTACTGTCCCCAGCTATAATAAATGTACTCTTACAATTGCCTCAACTTGTGTTTTCAAATCCCTTTGTTTTATAGGCAACAAAACCTACGCATGATATATTGCTAGACCATCCAGCTAAAGAGAGCAAAGAGAGTACACCATTAGGTCCCACAAAACACCTACTACATAAGGTCACCCCACAAAAACTAGGAGTCATAGTAGATGACATTAATACAGAGAAATAGGTACAATAATACAGTTAAAATAAAGAGAAAAAATGAAGTTTCAGTTGAAAGAACAGAAGAAATATTCAGAAAAATAATTAAATGAAATAAAGGCAAGCAATCGGTCAGATATAGAATTCAAAGTAAGAGTTATAAGGCTGTTCAAGAAACTTAGTAATAACTAAAACAGCATGAAAAAATGGAGACCATGAAATAGAGCCATTTGGTAGTGAAGAATTCCATGTTACATCAAGAATACAGAAGGAAAAATAAAAAGTAGGTTGAACAAAGCTGAGAAACAAATCAGTGATTTGAACAACAAAATAGAAATAATCTGGTCAGATAAGAGAAAAAAGTGAATTAAAATTATGATGACTGTTTAAAAACTTTCAAACAACATGAAGCACAACAACATCTGCCTCATAGAGGTGCCAGAAGAAGAAGAGACAGAGCAGGTGATTAAGCACCTATTTAAAGAAATCATAATCAAAAGTTTTTCTAACCTGGTAAGGAAAAAAGGCCCACAAGTACAAAAAGCACAAAGACTCTCCAACAAGATAAACCATATGAGGCCCACAGTAAGACACATCATAATTAAAAATGATGGATATTAAAAACAATAATGGAATCTTAAATGCAGCGAGAAAACACAGATACTACCTACAAGGGGGCTCCTATGAGACTGTCAGCTGAGATGCCTCAACAGAAATATTTCTGGCCAGAAGGGATTGGTAGGAAATATTAAATGTGATGAAAAGAAGCAAGCAAAATATAACCAAACACATTGAACTTAAGAATAAACTGACAGTTACCAGAGTAGAGGTTGGGGGGAATATTGGGGAGGAGGGGAAGGATATTCAGGAGCATGTATAAAGAAAACATGGTCAGAGAACCAAAGTGGGGTGGGATCAAAGGTGGGAAGTGGGGATGGCTGGGGTTGGAAGGAGTCGTGAGGGGCAAATAGAGATGACTGTGATTGAATGTCAATAAAAAATACTTAAAAAAAGAAAGAAAACATTAAAAACAAAGCAAAGACTAACAACACAGACTGCATTCCCCAGCAGGACTATCATTTAAAATGGAAAAAAAGTGTCTCTGGCCAAGCTGGAAGTGTGGACAGATAAGCGTTGCTTCCTTGCACAACAAAAAGAAGGATTGCAATCAATTTAAAAACAAAAGTCAACCAGAAATGCAAGAAAACTTCATAGAAATGTGAAAACAAAGAAAAATATTCACCTAGACTGGTACAAGGGGTAGAGATGGAAAGCCGAGGCAGAAAGGACATGCTGCAAGGTGGCAGCAGGTGTACAGGGAGGTCAAAGTGGCAGGCCAGATCAGGAAATTCCACATCTGCAAGCAGATAATTGGGGAGTAGCAACTGGGAAAATGAGACAGACTACAAAATCCAGGGTTCCAGTATGTGGAACCAAAGCCTCAAAACCTCTGTCTGTTAAAACCTGTGGGAGTTGCAGCAGTGGGAGACACTCAGGATCTCACAGAAGAGACCATTGCAGGTGCCAACGGGATCCTAGAACATACACTAGACACCCCAAACTGGGAATGAACAACACAGAAGCATCTGAAAGGGCACATCTGCTTGTTGGAGGTGAGGGGAGTGATGAAAAGTGAGGTGAGAGATGAGCAAGCAGAATTGGTCCAACTCTGACTGTTGGGGACCACTCTGCCTGGTCTCAGGAAGCTGTAACACCCATGACTTAGGTTGAGTGAGAGATCTCCAGACCAGGAGCCACTAAGGAGACAAAACTTATTTCCCTGTCATGAACGCTGCCTGTTCTGTGCCTGACCTCCTAAGCTTGATCAGTTAGCCAATGATGGGTAAGATTTCCCATGGAGGGAATTGCCTAAAACAGGCATGATCGTGAGGAAGCCTCTGGAAAGACACTCGGGGCTGTGGAAACGAAGGAATTATAGACATCAACCCCTGCACCCTCGGCTTTGTCAAAGCCTGAGTCCTTGTTCTTAGTAGTGAGAAACCCAAGTCTCCTGGCTGCCTTTGTTACCTCTGTTGACTCAGGCCTATGGTAATAACAGGGGCAGTGCAGTCCAGACCAGAGTAGGTGGAACCCCAGGGTACTTAGGCCTGGGACATAGAATATGTAAGATCCAGTGAGACCTGCTTGCTAAAGAATGTTATTAAATAAAAATATGAAGTCACAAGCAGAAAATGATACTAGCCTTTTAGGTTCTATAGTGATAAAACTACGCTGCCCAGAATCAAAGTGGGGGTTCGGTCTGCACCTTTGTAAGTCACCTACTTCTTTTTATATTTTCTATCAGAATGTAAATGCACAAACTAAGTCTGTACTCTCAATAAAAATCTCCTTGGGAATGGAGATGGGACACTCTCCACAACAGAAACTGGCCATTCTGTCCCTATTTACCACAGGAAATGGTTGTCTCTGTGTATGATTTTCTCATGTTTCGAGAAGTATCTAAAGAAGAGATGGATACCACTGGCTATAGTCCACCACATCTGACCCCTCCCCTACATACAAAATGACAGCACACTGGGGTGGATTACGCCAACCTGGCACATACCTAAGGCCCCTCCCCTTACAAAATAACATGTGTGCCAAAACAAAAAAAAATATATATATAGCCCAAATGAAAACAGAGATAAAAACTCCAGAAAAAGAACTAAGCAATGAGGTGATAGCCAGTCGATCAGATGCACAGTTCAAAACACTGGTAATGAGGATGCACACAGAAATGATTCAGCATGGTCGCAAAAAAAAAAGAAGAAATGGTGGCTATAAAAGTCACCATAAGTAGTAAGAAACATGGAATTCCAAGAAGAAGGTATGGATATGAGAAGTGCTGAAACATGGAGGAGCTCCATAAGCCAAGGATAAGGGGGTGGAACATAAAATGCCAAGCATTTTATGAACATGAACATGAGATGTCAGTGAACATCTGACATGAGATGGAAAGGAAACGCAGCATGAAGAGAATGAAAGTCGGAACCCAGAGATAATGGTAATGGATTTTGGAACACTAAAAACAAAGGGATAAATCTACAAACCCCCAGAGTACGCAGACAAACCACATGGGACTGCAAGAGCAGGTTGAGGGCATTCAGACCTGCTAGAGCTCGGCCATTCTCCCCAAATACCACACAAGGGGTCAAAGCTCTTGGACTGGAAAAAAGGCAATGGAATCCAACAGTTCTGGAACAAACGGACAGAGCTGGGCACCTTCACCACACCGGGATGCGATTCCTGATGTCTGACTCTGCTCGCAGGGGCTGACACGAACGAACATCCCCACGAAAAAGGCACTCGAAGCCGCAACCCAGCAGGGGGACAAGGCATCCCAGAATCCGAGGCCGGCGGCAGTGTAACTTGGAAACGCTGGTATCAAAGGGTAACCCTTGCCATCCTAAAACGATGAGAAAAATGTCAACCACAATATAGCCGCATAAGGCAAAGGCGGCTTCGAGGCTGAGGAAGCTATTCCGCAATCCCAAGATGAAGAGGGTGGGATTCCGCTCCCTGAGGCCAAGGGAAATGTCACTCCACACCACCGGCGGAGAATGGACCTGGGATTCGCAAGAACGAGGCATGGACATCAAGGCACACGGAAATGCTGTGTTGTGGAACACGAAAGCGCAAGGCAAAGGGGAGGCAACCTGAAAATTCAAGTAAAAAGGGACACAAGAAAAACTACAATGAACAAGGAGATGGACATGGAAACAAACTACAAGATCATGGAACTCCGAATCCAGAGATCTGGAACTCAGAACACTGGCATCTAGAAGAGGTAAATAGAAAGCCGAAGAGCAAAGGGAAGGCACATGGACCCCTAAGGGGTAGAGGATGTGATCCAGATGAGGAGAACCAGGGTCCTAGTATTGCAATCCCCAGGATGGGGATGCAACTTGGCAGCAGGAGGAAAATAGCATGCCACCCACAATCTCTAGCCAAGGTGTCTGATCTGAAAATCCATACAACAAAAGAATAAAAACCAGAAAAATGGCAACTAGGAGAAAGAACTGGGATTCCTAAGAAACCAGTGACTTTTCAGACACTTGACAACAAGCAGATTGAAGCCATAACACTCCAACTAAGGAATGAATCTCAGATTTCAGACGTTGTGTGGATGCATCTTAATCCCTGAAACAACAAGGAGCTACTTCACACCCTACAAAAAAGAGAACAAACAGATAGATATGGAAATGCAGCAACAAGAGAATGGAACTTGGAACCCATAGAGAGTTGGTATGGAATTGGGAATACAAAAAACAATGGGATATATCTCCAACCACTAGAGTAAGAAGATGAAAATCAAGGAAGTGCATGAGCAGGATGAGAGGCTTAAGATCTGCTAGAGCTGGGCCATTCTACACTAATACCAAACAAAAGGTAGAAGATTCTAGATTTGAGAAAAATCAATTGGATCTAAACACTTCTAGGATAAGAAGACAGTGCTGGGACCTTCAACACAATAAGTTGTAATTCCTTATTCCAAACACTGCGCACAGGGGCTGAAACGTAAAACACCAAGAAAAAGGCAGTGGAAGCCAGAACTAAGAAGAAAGACAATGGACCGCAAAACCAAGAGCAGATGGGAATGTAAGATGTAAACTCTAATTTGAAAGCGTTTCCAGACAACCAGGAACTTGAAAATGAATCAGGAAGCTCCAAAAACAAGGCGAAGAATATAAAAATTGCAAAAACAAGAAGAGAAGAGTCAAAAAAGGACCAACTAAAAAATGAAATTCACCACTAAGAGAGCACTATTATGGATATGAGAAACCAGAGCACAGGGGGATGAAATTTGATACCCATTTCACAATGAGGAAGTAGTCAGAATCCCAGGACACAGAACTGGTTGGAGACAATGAGAGTAAAAGGTGAAAGAGAAATTCACAAAATGGGGAAGAATGATGGAACTCAGGGATGAGAAATGGAAATAAGAAATGTACAAACTGTGGATAAAATGGGATATAACAAGAAAAAGATAGGAATTACAAAATGACAAGGACATGATGACTCACCCTAAACTCCAAGAAATAAGAAAATGGAAATGAAATCTGAACACTAAGGTGATGGAATCTGAACCCAGAAATTGATGGTATGGAACTGAAGAAACCAAGACTACTGGCATAATTCTTTATAAACCACGAAAAAGTTGTAGGAATTCAAAATGAAAACAAAAAAAAAAAAAAAAAACAAGGTAATGCGACTGAGAAAAGAGGAAAGAAGAGAATTGAATTTGAAATGGAAAAAAGAAGACAGAACTCCAAGTCTTCAAAACATGCTTTGGAATGGAAAATTCCAAGGTGAGAAGACTGACATCAAAATATATTAATAGAAGGACATAAAATATTTGAAGTTCAGTCAAGGAGCAGTTGACCACATTAACTTGTCCAAGAGGAAGGGTATGAAAGTAGGAAGCAGAGAGGAAAGAAATACATCTAAGAACAACAAAGGCAAGAGAATAGGACAAGAAATCTCAACTACAAGAGGGTGAAATTCACAACTCGAAAAATACGGGATAGATCTGGGAATCACAGGAGTAAGAGGATGGACATTGAAATGGAGAGCAAGAGGCAACTTTCCGAAAAGAGAAGACAAATGAGATAAAGGTCTCAAACAGGGTATAAGGGGAGGGAAACCAATTGTGGAAAGAAAGGAAAACACTGAGCATCCCAACAAAAAGAGATGGACAGGAGGACATAAAAAAAGGGGAGGAACTTTCACTGGTGCAAGAAAAGGGGAAATAATCTCAAATGGCAAGTACAAAGTAAGAGAAGTCACTATAAGGTCAACATGGAATGCAAATAGAAACCCAAACACAGGGGCATCAAACCTGTAATTCAGATATCTCTGGTATGAAAAGCAGTACCACCAATCGAAAAAGAAAGGAAAAAATTGGGAATGCCCCAAACCAGGTGTTTGGAAACAGAAGTGATGGATGAACAGTACTGAATGTAATGAAACAACAAGAAAAAAAAGACTGAAAAGAAATGGGGTGAAACACTATCCTGGGACATGGCTTATGACATTAATAGCTCCAATACCGAGGGATGCAACTGTGAATCCTACAAAGATGGGGATCGAAAAGGAAATCCCACAAATAGTGCCATGGTGCGGGAGCCTGAGAAAAAGGGCATGGGATGCGCTGCACAACAGCAAGGAGAGGGGAATGAGAATCCTAAGAACATCTTGAAGGAACTATGAAGTATGGAAAAAAGGGGGTTGTATGTGACACCTCAAGACCCATGAAAAGTGTCTAAGAAAACCAAAACGAGGCAATTGAACTCCAAAGTCTGCAGATCAAGCCATGGGTATTAGACATATGATGAATAGAAGACAAGAGTTCCTAAAGCAATTAGGAAACAAGGGAGTTTCTAACACGAGGACAAAACAATAAATGAAAGGGGCCAAAGAACCTAGGGACGAAATCTGATACTCAAACAACAAATGGCAGGACATAAATCCTGAGAAAACAGTTTCTAGTAGCATGAAATAAGAAAATGGGCGTAGGGTCTCCATGAAAGGTAAGGGAAATGGAATACCAAGAAGAACGCCTATATCTGAGAAGTGTTGAAAAAACAGAGGAACTCCCTAAGCCTAGGATAAAGTGATGGCACAGTAAATTACAAGAAGAAGGTGATGAATGTGAGGTGCCACTAAACAAAGGGATGGAAATAGAAACCCAGTAACAAGAGAATGGAAGTCGGTAGTCAGCGATAATGTGTATGGAATTTGCAACACTGAAAAGAAAGGGTTGTATCTACAAAGCTCCAGAGCATGGGCAAATGAGACGGAATTAAAAGTGCAGGATGTGGACCTTTAGACCTGTAAGAGTTGGGCCACTCTACTCAAATGCCAAACAGGGGGTCGAAAAGGCTATATTGGAGAAAAATCAGATGGATCCCACAGCTATAGAAATAAGACTGTGCTGGGCACCATCACCTCAACGGGATGCAATTCCTTATCCTGAGACGGCTCACAGGTGCTCACACGAAGAACACCAAGAAGGATGCACTGGAAGCCGGAACCCAGCAGGAAGACAATGGATCCCAGAATCGGGAGTAGATGGGAATATAACTTGAAGTCCTAATTTCAAAGGGGTAACAATTACCGTCCAAAAAAAAGGAGGCGAATGTGAAACATATCATAACAGTATGAAGGAAAAAAGCTTCAAAAACTATGCAGCTATTCTGCAGTCATACCAAGAAGGCCATGGGATTCATAGCCCTGGCAGCAGGAGGGATGTTGCTCTAAATCACAGGCAGCAAATAGACTTGGCAACACATCTAAGAAGGCATGGACATCAAGACACTTGGAAAACTCTGGGCAGAACAGGAAAGCTCAAGAAAAAGAGTGGGAAACATGAAAATTGAAGTAAAAAAGGACACAACAAAAACTACAATAAACAAACAGATGGACAAGGAAACCAACTACAAGGCCATGGAATTCTGAATCCAGAGATCAGTAGTATGAAAGTCAGAACACCAGCGGGGCCAAAGAACCTAGGGACGAAATCTGATACTCAAACAACAAATGGCAGGACATTTAGAAGGGGTAAATAGATACCCAAAGAATGGGTAAGGAACTCAGACTCCAAAGGAGAAGAGGATGTGATCCACATGAGGAGCAACAAGGCCCTAGAACTGTAATCCCCAGGTAGATGATGCCCTTTGGGAACATGAAAAAAAAATGGAATGTCACCCACAATCCTTACCCAAGCTGACTGATCTGAAAATTCATACAACAAAACAATGAAACTCAGAAGGTTGGTGACCAGGAGAAAGAAGCTGAAATCCCAAGAATGTAGCTAGTGTTCAGACACCTGACAACAAGTGGATTGAAGCCATACCAATCCTACAGAGGAAAGAATCTCAGAATTCAGACATCGAGGGGATGGAACTCAACCCTGGATAACAAAAACAAGGTGGTCACTCACACCTCAAGAGAAAGGGAAATTAATTCAGAACCCCATGACCTTGGGAATGGAACATAGAGCTATGAAAACAAGATGAAGGATATAAAAATTGCTAGAACAGAGATACAGAACAAAACAAGCACAAACACAGGGATGAAATTCCCTGTCGGATACCATAATAAAATAGAATGGATGTAGGGTCACCATAAAAGGCAATAAACATAGAATGCAAAGAAGGATGCCTGGATCTGAGAAGTGTGGAAAAAAACAGAGAAACACTCTAAGCCAAGGGTAAGGGGTTGGCACAGAAAAAACCAACAGGAAGGTGATGAATGTGATATACCACTAAACAAAGGATTGAAATGGAAACCAGGTAACAAGAGAATGGAAGTCGGAAGGCAGCGAAAATAGGTACAGAATTTGGAACAATGAAAAGAACGGGCTACATCTATAAAGCCTCAGCTCATGGGCAAACAAGACGGAATTACAAGTGCAGGATGAGGGCCTCTAGACCTGCCAGAGCTGGGCCATGCTACTCGAATGCCAAACAAGGGGTTGAAACTGCTAGATTAAACAAAAATCAAATGGATCCAACAGCTCTAGAAAAAGGAGACTGTGCTGGGTACCTTCACCACTATGGGATGGGATTCCTTATGCCTGAGAAGGCTCACAGGTGCTGACACGAAGAACACCAAAAAGAATGCACTGGAAGCCACAAACCAGCAGGAAGACAATCGATACCAGAATCAGGAGAGGACCTTAATGTAACTTGAATTTCTAATTTCAAAGGGGTAATGATTACCAGAGAAAAACAACAAGATGAATGTCAAACACATTGTAACTACATGAAGCACAAAATCGTCAATAGCTAGGCAGCTATTTCACAGTCACAACAAGAAGACCATGGGATTCATTGCCCCGGCAGCAGGAGGGGTCTTGCTCAAAATCACAGGCAGGGCATGAACATGGCAACACCAGGAAGAAGACATGGGTGTCAAGACACTTGGAAAACTCTGGGCGGAATATGAAAGCATAAGAAAAAAAGTGGAAAACCTAAATATGCAGGTAAAGGAAGGATGTGACACAAACAACAATGAACAAGCTGATGCACAAGAAAACCAACTACAAGGCCATGGAATTCCGAATCCAGAGATCCTTAGTACGAATGTCAGAACACCGGCGTCTACAAGGGGTAAATAGATACCCAAAGCATGGGAAAGGCACTTAGATGCCTAAGGAGAAGAGGATGTGATCCACATGAGGAGCAACAAGGCCCTAGAACTGTAATCCCCAGGTAGGTGATGCTATTGGGGAACACGGGGATAAAAAGGAATGCCACCCACAATCCCTAGCCAAGCTGACTGGTCAGGAAATCCATACAACAAAAGAATGAAACCCGGAAGGATGGCGACCAGGAGAAAGGAGCTGGGATCCCAAGAATGCATCCAGGGTTCAGACCCCTGAACTACAAGTGGTTCGAAGCCATACCGCTCCTACAGGGGAACAAAACAAAGAATTCAGACATTGCGGGGATGGGACTCAACCCCAGACAAAAACAACAAGGTGGTCATTCACACCTCAAGAGAAAGAGAAACGAACTCAGACCTACATGACCTTGGGAATGCAACACAGAGCTCTGAACACTAGGTGAAGGATGTAAAAATTGAGAGAACAGAGAGACAGAATGCAGACAAGCACCAACCCAAGGATGGAATTCACAGCCAGGAAAGCATTGCTATGGAAATGAGAAGGCAGAGCACATGGATATGAAATTGGATACCCTTTTCACCAAGAGCAGGTGGTGGGAATGCCAGAATAGAGTGCTTATAGGGGACCTTGAGAGGAAAATGTGGAAGAGAAATTCCCGAAACAGAAGAAAACAATGGGACCAAGAAACATGGGATGGAATTCAGAACTGTAGCAACTGTGTCTGGCGTGCGATATCAGAAGAACAAGCTGAGGAACACAAAATGACAAGACCATGGTGAGGGATCCCAAACTCCAGTACACAAGGAGATGGTAATGAAATCCGAACGCTAAGGCGACGGAATGTGAGCCCAGAAATCAGGGGGCTGGAGCTGAAAACGCCAAGAACAAGGGCATGATTGTATAGAAAAGGAGGAGAATTGGTGGGCATTCAAAATGACAGACAGTGAATAATGGACACACAAAAGCCGGAACAAGGGAATCGAATTGGAAATCTTAGTAAGAAGAGGGAACCCCAAGTCTCGCCAACATGCTTTGGAACGGAAAATTCCAAGGTCGGAAGACTGACATCCCAATACCTTACTGAAAGGAGGTACATCCTTGAAATCCAGGCAAGGAGCAGTTGACCACCTTATGTGGGCCATGAGGAAAAGTAGGCAGGTAGGAAGCAGAGATGAAAGAAATACTTCTAAGAACCACCCAAGCAAGAGAATAGAATGAAAAATCTCAGCTGGAACTGGATGGAATTCACACCTCGAGAAAAGTGGGATGGCTCAGGGAATGGAAAGAAATCACAGGATTAATAGTGAGATGGAGATCATGAGGTCATTTTCTGAAATCAGAAGACAGAGGATTTACATCTCAGAAAGTGCGTGTAAGGGCATGGAAACCGATTGGGGAAAGAAAGGAAAAGACTGAGAATCCCCACACAAACAGAGCGTCCCAAGCACGTGCAAATGGGGATGACCTTCAATGTCCCAAGGACAAGGTGGAGTAATCTCCAATGGCGTGTCCAAGGCAAGAGAACTCACTGTAGCGTGAACAGGGAAGGCACATAGAAACCCCACTACACAGGAATCTAACTGCGAATTCAGAGATCTTTGGGATGACAAGCAGAACCACCAACTGAAAAAGAAAGGAAGAGAATGGGCAATGCCTCAAACCAAGTGAATGGAAAGAAAAGGGAATGTTCAAAACTACTGAACTCGATGAAACACCAAGGAAAAAAAAAAGGAGGAGACTGACCAGAAGCCAGGTGAAACGCTCTCCTGGGACAGAGGTTATGACTTTGAAGGCTCCAATACTAAGGGATGCAACTGTGAATCCTACAGAGATGGGGATGGAAAAAGAAATCCCACAAAGAGTGCCACGGCTCTGGAGTCTGAAAAAAAGGGCGTGGGATGTGTTGCACAACAGCAAGGAGAGGGGAATCAAGATCCTAAGAACATCTTGAAGGAACTACAAAGCATGAAAAACGGGGGGGTGGTATGTGGTAGCCTAAGACCCATGACAAGTGTCTCAGGAAACCAAAACTAGGCAATGGAACACCAAAGTCTGTAGATCAGGTCATGGGTATTAGACATATGATGAATAGAAGACAAGAGTTCCTAAAGCAAGGAGGAAACAAGGGAGTTTCTAATACGAGGACAAAGGGATAAATATAAAGAGCCTAAGAACCTGGGGACGAAATCTGATACTCAAACAACAAATGCCAGAGAGCTGAAATCCTGAGAATACAGACAGTTTCTACTACTATGAAAAAAGAGAATGGGCGTAGGTTCGCCATGAAAAGTAAAAGACATGGAATGGCCATTAAGGAGAAGGCCTAGATCTCAGAAGGGTTGAAAAAAGAGAGGAACTCCCTATGCCAAGGACAAGTCGATGGTACAGAAAATTCCAAGAAGAAAGCGATGAATGTGAGATGCCACTAAACAAAGAGATGAAAATGGAAACCCAGGAGCGAGAGAATGGAAGTTGGAAGGCAGAGATAGTGGGTATGGAATTTGGGACACTGAAAACAAAGGGCTATATCTAGAAACCCCCAGAGCATGAGCAAACGAGAGGTAATTCCAAGTGCAGGATGCAGACCTTTAGAGCTGCAAAGGCTGGGCCATGCCACTCAAATGCCAAACAAGGGGTCAAAACTGCCAGATTGGAGAAATATCAAATGGATCTCCCAGCACTAGAGAAAGGAGACTGTGCTGGGCACCTTCACCACAATGGGATGCTATTCCTTATGCCTGAGATGGCTCACAAGTGCTGACACGTAGAACAGCAAGAAGGATGCACTGGAGGCCGGAAGCCAGCAGGAAGACAATGGATCCCAGACTCAGAAGCACATGGGAATGTAACTTGAAATCCTAGTTTAAGAGGGGGAACAACTACCACCAAAAGACAATGACATGAATGTCAAACACATCATTGCAGCATGAAGCACAAAAGCTTCAACACCTAGGCAGCTATTCCTCAGTCACAACAAGAAGACCCCATGCGGTCATAGCCCTGGCAGCAGAAGGGATGTTGCTCAAAATCACAGGCCGCGAATGCACATGGGAACACCAAGAACAAGGCATGGACGTCAAGACACTTGGAAAATTCTGGGCGGAACATGAAAGCGCAAGAAAAATTGTAGGAAACCTGAAAATTCAGGTGAAAAAGGACACAGCACACACTACAATGAACAAGCAGATGGACAAGGGCACCAACTACAAGGCCATGGAGTTCTGAATCCAGAGATCATTAGCATGAAAGTCAGAATGCCGGCGTCCTGAAGGGGTAAATAGATACCCAAAGCATGGGAAAAGCACTCGGATGCCTAAGGAGAAGAGGATGTGATCCACAGGAGGAGCATCAAAGCCCTAGAACTGCAATCCCCAGGTAGATGATGCCTTTGGGGAACATGGAAAAAACTGGAATGCCACCCACAATAGCTAGCCAAGCTGACTGACCTGGAAATCCATACCACAAAAGAATGAAACCCAGAAGGATGGCGAACAGGAGAAGGAAGCTGGGATCCCAAGAATGCAGCTAGTGTTCAGACCCTTGACAACAAGTGCATCGAAGCCATACCACTTCAACAGAGGAATGAATCTCAGAATTCAGACATTGGGGGGATGGAACTCAATCCCTGACAACAACAACAAGGTGGTCATTCATACCTCAGGAGAAAGGGAAACTAACTCAGACCTCCTTGACCTTGGGAATGGAACACAGAGCTCTAGAGTCAAGGTGAAGGATGTAAAAATTGCAAGAGCAAAGAGACAGAATGAGGCCCTGCACCAACACAGGGATGGAATTCCCTGCTGGGAAAGCATTATTATGGAAATGAGAAGCCAGAGCAAATGCTGATGAAATTGGATACCCATTTCATAAAGAGCAGGTGGGGGGAATGGCAGAATAGAGAGCTCCTTCGGGACCTTGAGAGGAAAACCCGGAAGATGAATTCCCAAAACAGGGAAGAACAATGGGACCCAGGGACAAGGGATGGAATTCAGAAGTGCAGCAACTTTGGAGGACGTGCGATATCAGCGGAAAAAGTTGAAGAAAACAAAATGGCAAGATCCTGTGGAGGGACTCCGAAGTCCCAAAAACAAGGATATGGAAATGAAATCCGAACACTAAGACGATGGAATCTCAACCCGGAAATCACAGGGATGGAACTGAAAAGGCCAAAAAACAACGACATAATTGTATGGAAACCAAGCAGAAGTGTTGGGAATTCCAAATGACGGACAGCAAGAAATAGGCGGACAAAGGGCAGAACAAGGGAATCGAACTGGACATCTTTAGTGAGGCTAGGCAGCTCCAAGTCTTGCCTACATGCTTCGGAATGGAAAATTCCAAGGTCGGAAGACTGACACCCGATACCTTACTAGAAGGAGGTAAAATCTTTGAAGTCCAGGCCAGGAGCAGTTGACCACATTCCGTTGGACAAGAGGAAGTGTATGAAGTTAGGAAGTGGAGAGGAAAGGCATGCATCGAAGAACCACCCAAGCGAGAGAATAGAACAAGAAATCTCAACTGCTAGTCAGTGAAATTCACACCTGGAGAACAGTGGGATGGATCGGGCCATGGCGGGAATTAACAGGATGGACAGTGAGATGGAGAGCATGAGGTCATTTTCTGAAATTAGAAGACAGAGGATTTACAGCTCAGAAAGTGGGTGTAAGGACATGGAAACCAATTGTGCAAGGAAGGGAAAACCCTGACCATCCCCACAAAAAGAGAGAGTCACAATCACTTGAAAATGGGGATGAACTTCGAGGTCGCAAGGAAAAGGCAGAGTAATCTGCAAGGGGGTGTAAAAGGCAAGATAACTCAATGTAGCATGAAGACAGAAGGCACAGAGAAACCCAAGTACACGGGCATCAAACTGCGAGTTTAGATATCTTTGGGATAAAAAGCAGAACCACCCATCGAAAAAGACAGAAAAACAATGGGCAATGCCTCAAACAAGGTGATCGGAAAGAGAAGGGAATGATCAAAACTACTGAACTCGATGAAACACCAAGACGAGAAAATGAGGAGAGGGAAGAGAAATGGTGTGAAACACAGTCCTGGGACAAAGGTTATGCCATTAAAGGGTCCAATACCGAGGGATGCAACTGTGAATCCTAGAAATATGGGGATCGGAAAGGAAATCCCACAAATAGTGCCATGGTGCACAAACCTGAGGAAAAGGGCACGGGACGCATTTCACAACAGTAAGGAGACGAGAATCGGAATCTTAAGAGCATCTTGAGGGGACTATGAAACATGAAAAGAGGGGGGTGGTATGTGATATGCCAAGAGCCATGACAAGTGTCTCAGGAAACCAAAACCAGGCAGTGGAACTCCAAAGTCTATAAATCGGGTCACAGATATTAGAAATATGATGAGTAGAAGATAAGAGTTCCTAAAGCAAGGAGGAAAAAAGGGAGTTTCCTTGTTTCCTAACACAAGGACAAGGAATAAATGGGAGCAGCCTAAGAACCTGGGGACGAAATCTGATACTCCAACAACAGGGGTCAGGAAGTTGCAATGCTGAGAATACAGGCAGTTTCTACTACCATGAAAAAAGAATGGACGTAGGGTCGCCATGAAGGGCAAGCAACATGGAATGGCCAAGGAGGAGGCCTGGATCTGAGAAGTGTGGATAAAAACAGAGGAATTCCCTAAGCCAAGGGTAAGGGGTTGGCACAGAAAATTCCAAGAGGAAGGCAATGAATGTGAGATGCCACTAAACAAAGGGATGGTAATGGAAACCTAGTAACAAGAGAATGGAAGTTGGAAGGCAGCCATGATGGGTATGGAATTTGGAACACTGAAAAGAAAGGGCTATAGCTACAAAGCCTCAGCGCATGGGCAAAAAAGACGGAATTATAAGTGCAGGAGGAGGACTTCCAGACCTGCAAGAGCCAGGCCATTCTATTCGAATGCCAAACAAGGGATCAAAACTACTAGATTGGGGACAAATCAAATGGAACCCACAGCTCTAGAAAGAGGAGACTGTGCAGAGACATGGACACATTCATCCTGGACACATTTATCCTGAGAACCTGGGGACGAAATCTGATACTCCAACAACAAGGGCCAAGAAGCTGAAATCCTGAAAATACAGACAGTTACTAGTACCGTGAAAAAAGAAAATGGATGTAGGGTCGCCATGAAAGGCAAGGAACATGGATGCCTAGGAGAAGGCCTGTATCTGAGAAGTGTGGAAAGAAAAACCGAGGAGCTCCCTAAGCCAAGAGGAAGGGGATGGCACAGAAAACTGCAAGAAAGAGGTGATGAATATGAGATGCCAGTGAACAAAGAGATGGAAATGGAGACCCAAGAGAATGGAACAAGGGAATGGAAGCCGGAAGGCAGCGATAATGGGTATGGAATTTGGAACACTGAAAAGAAAGGGCTATATCTACACAGCCCCAGCATGTGGGTAGACAAGCTGGAAGTACAAGTTCAGGATGAGGGCCTCTAGACCTGCCAGAGCTGGGCCATGCTACTCAAATGCAAAAGAAGTGGTCGAAAGTGCTAGTTTGTAGAAAAATCGGATGGATCCCACAGCTCTAGAAAAAGGACACTGTGCTGGAGACATTCACCACAATAGGATGCAATCCCTTATGCCTGAGACGGCTTACAGGTGCTGACACCATGAACACCAAGAAGAATGCACTGGAAGCTGGAACCCAGCAGGACAACAATGGATCCCAGAAGCAGGAGAGGATGGGAATGTAACTTGAAGTCCTCATTTCAAAGGGGTAACGCTTACCCTCGAAAAACAATGAGATGAATGTCAAACACATCATAGCAGGATGAAGCTCAAAAGCTTTGACCCCTTGGCAGATATTCTTCAGTCACAACAAGAAGAACCCCATGCAGTCATAGCCCTGGCAGCAGGAGAAATGTTGCTCAAAATCACGGGCCATGAATGGACATGCCAGCACCACAGAGGAGGCTTGGACATGAAGACTCTGGGAAAACTCTGGGCCGAACATGAAAGCACAAGAAAAAGAGTAAAAAACCTGAAAATGCAGGTAAAAGAAGGACACAACACAAACTACAAAGAATAAGCAGATGGACACGGAAACTAACTACAGGGCTATGGAATTCCGAATGCAGAGATCATTAGTATGAAAGTCAGAACACTGGCGTCTAAAAGGGATAAGTAGATACCCAAAGCATGGGAAAGGCACTCAGACCCCTAAGGAGAAGAGAATGTGATCCAGATGAGGAGCAACAAGGCCCTAGAGGTGTAATCCGCAGGTAGACGGTGCCATTTAGGAACTTGGCAAAAAAAAATGGAATGCCCCCACAATCCCTAGCCAAGCTGAGTGATCTGGAAATCCATGCAACAAAAGAATGAAACCTGGAAGGATGGTGACCAGGAGAAAGGAGCTGGCATCCCAAGCATGCAGCTAGTGTACAGACACCAGCAACAAGTGCATCGAAGCCACACCACTTCAACACAGGAAGGAATCTCAGAATTCAGACATTGGGGGGATGGAACTCAATCCCTGACAACAACAAGGTGCGCATTCACACCGCAAGAGAGAGGGGAACTCACTCAGACCTCTGCAAACTTTGAAATGGAACACAGAGCTCTGAAGACAGGGTGACGGATACAGAAATCGCGAGAACAAGGAGAGAGAAGGTGGAAAAGCAGCAACACAAGGATGGAATTCACTGCCAGGAAAGCATTTTTAAGCCAATGAGAAGCCAGAGCACATGCGGATGAAATTGGACACATTCATCCTGAGGGAACACCGAAACATGAAAGAAGGGGGGTGGTATGTGATGCACCAATACCCATGACAAGTGTCTCAGGCTATATGTCCACACAGCCCCAGAGCAAGGAGAAAAACAGCAAGGGACTGCAAGAGCAAGATTAGGGTCTTCAGACCTACTAGTGCTAGGCCATTCTACTCAAATACCAAACAAGGAGTCAAAGCTTCTGGATTAGAGAAAAATCAATGGAATCTAACAGTTCTAGAATAAAGGGACAGAGCTGGGCACCTTCACCACACTGGGATGCGATTCCTGATTTCTGACACTGCTCACAGGGGCTGACATGAAAATCACCACCATACAGGCACTCAGAGCGGCAACCCAGCAGGGGGACAAGGCATCCCAGAATCCGAGGCCGGCGACAATGTGACTTGGAAACGCTGGTAACAAAGGGTAACCCTTGCCATCCCCAAAAGATGAGCAAAATGTCAACCACAATATAGCAGCATAAGGCAAAGAAGGCTACAAGGCTGAGGAAGCTCTTCCGCCACCCCAAGATGAAGAGGGTGGGATTCCTCACCCTGAGGGCAAGGGAAATGTCACTCCACACCACAGGCGGAGAATGGACCAGGGATTCACAAGAACGTGGCACGGACATCAACACACACGGGAATGCTGTGTTGTGGAACATGAAAGCGCAAGACAAAGGGGAGGAAACCTGGAAATTCAAGTCCAAAAGAACACCACCAACTACACTGAAAAGAGAGATGCACATGGGAAAGCACTTGAAGGCTGTGGAATTCCGAATACTGAGATCACTCTTCTGAACTCAGAACGCTGGCATCCTGAAGGGGTCAATAGATAGCCCAGCAGCACCGGTTAGGCACTCGGACCGCTAAGGAGAAGAGCATGTGATCCAGACGAGGAGCACCAGTGCCCTAGAACAGCAATCCCTTAGACAGGGCATGCACCCGGGGAGTGCGAGGCAAATGGCACGCCACCCACAATTCCTAGCCAAAGGGTCCGATCTGGAAGCCCATCCCAAAAGAGAACGAAACCGGGGGGATGTGGACCAGGAGGAAGAACGGCGAATCCCAAGAAAGCAGCCAGCTTTCGCACACCGGACAACGTGTGCATGGAAGCCATAGCGCTCCCACAGAGGAATGAATCTCAGAACGCAGGCACTGTGGGGGTGGAACTCGATCTCTGACAACAACAAGGTGGTACTTCACACCCCCAAGAGACAGGGGAACTAACCCAGAAAACCAGGACCTTGGGAGGGGAACACAGAGCTCTGAAAACAAGGTCAAGGGCGGACAAACTGCCAGAACAAAACACAGAACTCGAAAGTGCACCGACACAAGAATGGAATCCACGGCCAGGAGAGCAATACTGTGGATATCCGAAGGCAGGGAAGTTGCGGAGGAAAAGTGATACCCGTTGCACAAAGAGAACGTAGTCCGAATCTCAGAACAGAGAGCTCATTGGGAACGGAGCGAGAAAAATGTGGAAAAGGAATTCCCCAAGAATGGGGCAGAACGATGGACCCCAAGGACACGGGATGGAACTCACAAGTATAGAAACTGTGGATGGCACGCGACCCCGTAAGAACAATAGGAGGATTCCCAAATACCAAGGCGTGGAGATGGACCCCAAATTCCAGGCACCAAGGAGATGGCCATGAAATTCGAACAGGACGGTGATAGAATGTGAACCCAGACATCCCTGGGATGCAACTGAAAACACCATGAACACTGGCATGATTCCCTCTAACCCGAGAAGGACTCTTAGCAATTCGAAACGAAGAAGCCGAGGTCATGAGGCTGAGAAGGGCAGGGACAAGAAAGTTGACTTCGAAATCGCAAGGAGCAGGTGGGAACCGCACGTCTTGCCGGCATGCTTTGGAATGGACAATTCCAAGGGGAGAAGACTGATATCCAGACATCGTACTAGACGGAGGTCACATCATTGAAGTTCAGGCAAGGAGCAGTTGAGCACATTGAGTTGGCCAAGAGGAAGGCTACGACAGTAGGAAGCCGAGAAGAGGGGATTCCCGGTAAGAACCCTAAAGGGAAGAGAATAGCACTGGGAATGCCCGCCGCAAGGGGGTGAAGTGCACACCTCGAGACCATCGGGATGAATCCGGGAATCACCGGAGCAACACGAGGGAACCTTACATGGAGAGCATGAGGGCATTTCCCGAAATCCGATGACACAGGAGAGGCAGCTCCGACACCGGGCTTCGAAGATAGGAACCGGGTGCGCGAGGCAAGGACAACGGGGACAGTCGCACGCGAAGGAGATGGACGTAAGCACTTCCAAATGAGGTTGAACTGGAATGGCGCAAGGGAAAGGCGAAAACATGTGAAATTGCAAGTGCAAGGTACGAGGACTCACTGGACCCTGAACACAAATGCACAGAGAAACCCAAACACAAGGGCCTCAAACATCGAATTCAGAGACCTT
Organism: Phyllostomus discolor; assembly: GCF_004126475.2. Taxonomy (NCBI): domain Eukaryota; kingdom Metazoa; phylum Chordata; class Mammalia; order Chiroptera; family Phyllostomidae; genus Phyllostomus; species Phyllostomus discolor. Next base: position 174,759 of record NW_023397496.1, read on the forward strand.
TGGGGTGAGAAGCAGAACCACAAGCAAGGGAATGGAACTCCATCAATCCACAATGAGAGGAAATCAATTGTCCATCCCCCAAACCAGGTGACTGTTAGGAGAAGGGGAGCATCAAAGGTCCTGAACTCAGTGAGCCAGCAAGAGGAGAAAATGAGGAGACGGAAAAGCAATGGGGTGAACCACTGTCCTGGGACAAAGGTTAGCAAATGGAAAGTTCCAGAAGCAGGCAATGCAACTCTGAGTCCTGAAAAGAAGGGGATCGGCAAGGGAATCCCACAAAGAGCACCCTTGTGCAGTAGGCTGCCGAAAAGGGCATGGGACGTGCTGCACAACAACAACGGTGGGAGAGTGAGCAACTGAGGCAAACCATGAAGGAACTAGGACACATGATAAAAAAAGGGTGGGCGGTGGTACGTGAAAACCTAAGAACCCTGAAAAGTGTCTCAGGAACCCAACGCAAGGGCATGGAACTCAGGACTCTGTACAGCTGGTCGTGGCTATTAGAACTATGAAGAGTAGGAGACCAGAGTTCCTAAAGCAACACCAAACCAAGGAACTGTGTAGCACGAGGACCAAGGTAGAAATGGAAGGAGCCATCGAACATTTGGAGGGCATGTGATACTCAAACAACAAGGGTCACGAAAGGGCACTACGGAGAGTAGAGAGGTTTGAAAGAACCATGAGAAAAAGGGAATGGAAGTCTTGTCGCCATGAAACGTAAGGCACACGGAATCCTGAGAAGAAGGCATGGATCTGACAGGTGCTGAAACACGGAGGAGCTCCGAAAGCCAGGGAGAAGGAGGTGGAGCATCAGATGCCAAGCACGAACCACTGAACGACAGATGCCAGTGAACAAAGAGATGGAATTGGAAACCCAGCAACAAGAGAATGGAAGTGGGAACTCAGAGAAACTCGGGATGGAATGTGGAACACGGGGTAGAAAGGACTCAATCTACAAAGCCCCAGAGTAAGGAGACAAACCACAAGGGACTGCAAGAGCAGGTCGAGGGGATTCAGACCTGCTAGAGCTCGGCCATTCTCCTCACACACCACACAAGGGGTCAAAGCTCTTGGACTGGAGAAAAATCCATGGAATCGAACAGTTCTGCAACAAAGGGACAGAGCTGGGCACCTTCACCACACTGGGATGCGATTCCAGATTTCTGACACTGCTCACAGGGGCTGACATGAAAATCACCACCATACAGGCACTCAGAGCGGCAACCCAGCAGGGGGACAAGGCATCCCAGAATCCGAGGCCGGCGACAATGTGACTTGGAAACGCTGGTAACAAAGGGTAACCCTTACCACCGAAAAACAATAAGATGAATGTCAAAGACAATATAGCAGCATAAGGCACAAAAGGCTTCAAGACCTAGGAAGCTATTTCGCAATCACAAGATGAAGATGATGAGATTTACACCCCTGAGAGCAACAGAAATGTCACTCCACACCCCAGGCAATGAAAGGACCTGGGAATCCCAAGAACGAGGCATGGAAGTCTAGACACTTGGAACATCTGAGTGTGGAACTTGAAAGTGCAAGACAAAGGGAGGACACCTGGAAATTCAAGTAAAAAAGGACAGCACACAAACTGCCTTCAAGAAGGAAATGGGCATGGAAACCAACCCCAAGGCCATAGAATTCGGAATCTAAAGATCATCATTCTGAAACTCAGAATACTGTCACCTAGAATGGGTAAATAGATAGCCCAAGAGCATGGGGAAGGCACTCAGACCCCTAAGGAGAAGTTGATGTGATGCAGATGAGGAGCACCGAGGCCCTAAACCTGCAATTCCCAGGGAGTGGATGTAAAGGACTAACATGTGCTCTTTTTAGCTGTTCATCAAACCTTGCATAGGAAAAACTTTCAAGCTCATTTTACAATATCAGTCTTACTCTAACTCCAAAACCAGATAAAGATACTAGAGAAATTATAAGCCAATATGTCTGATAAACATAGAGGGCAAAATACTCCAAAAAATATTAGCACACCAAATTTCACAATACGTTTCAATGATCATACAGTATGAGCAAGTAGAATTTATTTGTACGATGCAAGTTTGGTAAGTTAGCTTCAAATCAACAAATGTGATCCGCCTTGTGAAAAGGTGAAAAATAAAATCCACAGAATCGTATCAAAAGATGTTGAAAACACATTGAATAAAATAAAACTTACAGGTAAGTGACAGTAGAGAAAACATAGCTCAATGTAGTAAAGGCCATAGAAGGCAAACCAGAAGTCAACATCATATTCAATGGGCAAGACTAAAAGGGATTTCCCTAAACTTCTGAACAAGACATGGATGTCTTCCCTCACCCCTCATAGTCACGTAGTGCTGGAAGTCCCAACTACCATAATCAGAAAAGAAAAAATAAAAAACAAGCAAGCAAACTATAGCCAGAGACTATAGCCAGAGTCACGTAGTGCTGGAAGTCCTAGCTACCATAATCAGAAAAGAAAAAATAAAAAAAACAAGCAAGCAAACTATAGCCAGAGACAGTGAAATAAAGAACGAAGTGACAGTTACCAGAGAGGAGGAGTAGGGGGATAACAGAGGAAAGGGAGAGTGTCAGCAAGGAATATGTGAGAAGGAGCCATGGACAAAGACAGAGGGTGGAAAAGATTGAAGGTGGGAAGTGGTGGGGGTTAGTTGAGGGAAGGGGATGGTTGGGAAATGGAGACAACTGTATTTAAACAACAATAAAAAGCTGTTATCGAGAGAGAGTGAGAGAGAGAGAGAGAGAGAGAGAGACTGAGGCATAACCACTTTCTATTTGCTTATAGAATAACACTTTGGAATAAATGTTATTTGGCTATGAAAAATAAATAAAAAGCATCAAACCTGGATGAAAGGAAGTGAAACTATCATTGTCCACAATTTAGATGATATTATACATAGGAAACCCAAATAACTTCATCAGGCAACTCCCACACCATGGTTTTTGCACATAGGTCATGCCAATACATACTTTGGTTAATTCCTTTACTTTCTTTCATCCAGTTTCTCTGTAACAGGGGGGAATTATAATGGTGGGAAATTGTAACTTAACCCACCATTCTTTTGACATTGTTTCTGTAAGTGCTAAATCTGAATAATGTGTAACTTATACATGAATAGCAGGTTTGCACAATACTAGTAACTAGTTTCAAAAGATATGGACCCCAATCTTCAGGCATCTCAGCCTCAGGAGACTTGCTGACCTTTAGCCATGAAGCCTGGATGACTTGAAGCCTGGATGACATGAAGCCAGTATGATTACACCAGGGTGATGCACACCAGAGCATCACTTGTCTTCTCAGCATGAACTGTGCTCACCTGCAAATGGATAGCTGTGCAAACCCCTCCCTTGATCTCTTTCTTCTTTTCCCTTCTTCCTCCTTATACAAATCTCTGCCTCCCCTGATAGGGGGAGATGGACTTTGTGTCATGAGTCCCCCATCTTCCAGACGGCCAGCATCTGCAAATAAACCACTTTCTTTTACCCAGCACCACTGCCTCTCCAGTATTGGCTTTCAGAGGGACAGGCACCTGGACCTGCTTTCAGTTATATTCCCAGCCCCAACACCTGTCAGTCAGTCTCTTGCAGGTATCTATACTTCTGTTTCCATTTTGTTAATTATTTTATTTTACCTATTAGATTCCATGTACAAGTGGGACCATAGCATATTTTCCTTTCACTGACTGGCTTATTTCAATTAGCCTACTATTCTCCAGGACCATCCATGCTGTCACATAAAGAGTTTCTTCTTTTACCAGTAAGGACTGGTAGTATTCCATTGTGTAAATGTGCCACAACTTTTGTCTGTGCATCTATTAATGGACATTTAGGAGGTTTCCATTCTGACAACTGTAAATAATGCTGCTATGAACATGGGGTGCATATATTCTTTTGTACTGCTGTTTCAAGAATCTTAGTATTAATTTCCAGATATGGAAGAGCTGGTCCAATAAGAAGTTTCATTTTTAATTTTTTGAGGAAATGTGACACTCTTTGCCACAGTGGCTGCACCAGTCTGCATTCCCACCAGCACTTTACTGGGAATCCCCTTTCTCCACAACCTCACCAGCACCTGTTGTTTGTGGATTTATTGGTGATGGCCATTCTGACAGGTGTGAAGTGATATCGCATTGTGGTATTTTATTAGAGAATTTTGCATCTCTCTAATAATTAGAAACATTGAGCATTTTTCATATGTCTATGGGCCATTTATATGTCCTCTTTAGTGAAGTGCCTATGTGGGTCCTTTGCTCATTTTTTAAATGATGTTGGTGTTTTGTTTTGTTTTTTGTTTTTCCTGGTGTTGAATTTTATCAGTCCATTGTATATTTGGGGCATTAAATCTTTGCTCCATGTTATCCCATTCTGTGGGTTCTTCTTCTTTTTTTTTTTTTTTCATCTTGCTGAAGGTTTTTTCACCTATGCAAAAGATTTTTAATTTGATGTAGTCCTACTTGTTTATTTTTTTTCTTTTGTTTCCATTGCCCTAGAAGATACATGAGCAAAAATACCACTACATGTCAGATATCTCAGGGTTTGCTGCTTATGTTTTCCTCTAAAAGTTTTATGGTATCATAAATGATATTTAATATTTTGTCTGCTTTGAGTTTATTCTTATATATTCTGTACATTGGTGGTTAGCTTCATGTTTTCTATGTACCAGTCCGGTTTTCCCAACACTATTAATTGAAGAGACTATCATCTCCCCATTGTATGCTCTTGATGCCCTTTACAATTATGAAGTGACTGAAAATGTGTGGGTTTATTTCTGGGCTTTCTGTTTTGTTTCACTGATCAAAATGCCTGTTCTTGTGCCAGTACCAGGCTCTTCTGATTACAGTAAACTTATAGTATGGTTTGATATCAGGTATTGAATTATCTTCAGGGTATTTTTTTTTTTTTGGTTCAAGATTCCTGAGGCTACTTGGGTTTTTGCTGCTGTTATTCCACATAAGTTTTTGGAATAGTTGCCTTAGATCTTTGAAATATGTCATTAGTATATTAATAAGAACTTCTTTGAATTTATACATAGCTTTCATTGCTATGGATATTTTAAAGATGTTAATTTTTCCCATCCATAAACACAGTGTATGCTTATACTTACCTGTATCATCACATTTTTTTTTCAGTGTTTTATAGTTTTCTGGTTACAGGGATTTTTACATTGTTGTTTAAATTCATTTTGGTTTACTCTCTTCTTGTCATTGAAACAGTAAATGGGATTGTATTTTTTAGTTTTGTTTCTCATACTTCATCATTGGTGTATAAAATACGCCTGATTTCTGCAAATTGATTTTGTATTCTGCAATGTTGTCAAATTCATCATGAGGTCTTGTAACTTTTTGGTGCAGTCTGTGGTTTCTATGTGCAATACCATGTCATCTGCAAATAATGGCAGTTTTAATTTTTCCTAACAAATTTGAAGGACATTTTCTTCTTCTTGTCTGGTGCCTGTGGCTAGGACTTTCATTAGTGCACTGGACAAGAGTGGTAAAAGCAGACATCATTCTCTCGTTCCTGATCTTAAGGAGGACACTTATAGTTTTGCCCAAAGAGTATGATGATGTTGGCCTTAGGTTTGTCATAAATGGCATTTATTATGTTGAGGTATGATTCCTGTACATCCACTTTGCTGTGAATGTTTATCATAAATGGGTGCTGGATTTTACAAATGCTTTTATTGTGTTTAGATATGATCATGTGACTTTTATCTCTAATAATTTTACTAGCTATGCCACATTTATTGATTTGTAAATATTGTGCCCACCCTGTTCACAAGGCTAAATCCCACTTTACTATGGAGTATGGTCTTTTTTCATGTATTGCTGGATCAGGTTATCTAATACTGTTCTTGAGAATTTTAACAGTGATGTTCACCAGGAATTTTAGCCTACAATTTTCTTTGTTGTGCCTTTATCTGGTAATTAAGATAATACTGGCCTTTAAAAAAAAACCCCTAAATTTCCTCCCTCCTCTTGAACTTTTGAGAATAGTTTGAGGATAGGTGTTAGTTCTTCAAGTGACTGGTAAAATTTGCCTGTGAAGCCATCCTTTCCAGGATGTTTGCTTGCTGGAAGTTTTTTGATTACTGCTTCAACTACATTAGTTGTTATCAGTCTATTCAGGTTTTCTGATATTTCCTGATTCATTTGTGGAAGATATATCTTTGTAAAAATGTACCTATTTTGCACAGGTTATCCAATTTCTTGCCTTATAGTTTTCATAGCATTTTCTTAAAATCCCTTCTATCTATGATATCAGTTATTACTTCTCTTGCATTTTGGACTTTGCTAATTTAGGCCATTTCTTTTCTTACTGGGTTTGTTTAGAGGTTTATCAATATTGTTAATCTTTTTGAAGAACAAGGTCCTGGATTCGTTGATCTTTTCTACTTTTTTTTTCCTCTCTATGTCATTTATTTCCACACTGATCTTATTTTCTTCCTTCTACTTACTCTGGGCTTTGTTTGTTCTTATTTTCTAGTTATTTTAGGTATACGATTAGATTGTGTATTTGATTTTTTTTTTCCTTTTTGATGTAGGCCTGTAGCACTGCATTCACTCTATCTCATAAACTTTAGGGAGTTGTGTATTCATATTCATTTCCAAGTAATTTTTTATTTTTCCTCTGATCACATTGGTTACCCATTTATTATTTAATAGCATGTTATTTAGCCTCCAAGTATTTCACAGCTTTTGATTCTTCTTATTAAGAATCAAACGTTCTAATGATATGCCATTGTGATCCTAGCAAATGCTTGCTCTGACTTCAATCTTCTTCAATTTGTTAATACTTATTTTGTGGCCTAACATGTGGTCTCTCTGTGAGAATGCTCTATGTGCACTTGAGAAGAATGTATATTGTGCTGCTTTGGAATGAAATATCCTGTAAATGATAGTGAAATTCATTCAAACGGTGTGTCATTTAATGCCACTACATCCTTGTTGACATTTTGTCTGGAAGATCTGTCCACCAATGACAGCGAGGTGTTAAAAACCCCTGGTCAGACCCTGTTGCTGTTGATCTCTTCCTTAAAATCAACCAAGATTTTCTTCATATGTTTCGGTGGACCTATATTGGGTTCATATATGTTCACAAGGGATACATCCTCTTGTTGGCTTGATCTATTTAGAATTACATAGTGACATTTCATGTCTCTTGTTATGACGTCTTTTTTAAGTACATTTTGTTAGATATATGTATTGCTACCTCAGTTGCTTATTTTGTTTTCATTTGCATAGAAGATATAATTTCAACCCTTTATTAAGCCTGTGTAAGTCTTTGTTTCTGATGTAGATCTCTTGTACACCAACAACATTTATGTGCACCATGCGTGTTTGTGTTTCTATTGTTGTTCAAGTACAGTTGTCTGCCTTTCCCCACCACCAACCCGTGCTCAACCCAGCCATGCCCACATCCATCCCTGATACTACCCCCCATTGGTTTCACCTGGGGTCCTTTATACTTGTTCCCAATAACCCATCCTCCCCCTCCTCCATTTTACCCTCTGACTTCCAGTCTGGTTACTGTCAGTTTGTTCTTAATTTCAATATATCTGGTCCTATTTTGCTTGCTTATTTGTTTCGTTGATTAGGTTCTACTTAAAGGTGAGGTCATATGGTATTTGTCTTTCACCAACTGGCTTATTTCACTTAGCAAAATGCTCTCCAGCTCCATTCATGTTACCACAAAGGGTAGGAGCTCCTTCTTTTCTTTCTGCTGCATAGAATTCCACTGTGTAAATGTCACATAGTTTTTTGACCCATTCATTCACTTAGTGCTGATGGGCACTTAGGTAGATTCCAACACTTGGCTATTGTGAATTGTGCTGCTATGAAGATTGGGTTCATGGGTCCTTTTGGATGGGTTTTGGAGACATAATCCCAGCAGTTTGGGGGACATAACCCCAGAAGTGGAATTTCCGGGTCACAAGGAAGTTCCATTTTTAGTTTTCTGAGGAAATCCCATAATGTTTTCCACAGTGGCTACACCAGTCCACATCCCCACCAACAGTGCCCTCTTTACTCCACATCTTCCCCACTTGTTGTTTGCTGATTTGTTTATGACAGCCATTATCACCAGTGTGAAGTGGAATCTCATTGTGTTCTTAAATTGCATCTCTCTGGTGACTAGAGGTGCTGAGCATCTTTTCCTGTGTCTCTGGGCCCTCTGAATATTTTCCTTGCAGAAGTGTCTGTTCAAGTCTTTTGCCCATTTTTAATTTGATTATCTGTCTTCCTGGAGTGGACTAATGTGACTTCTGTATATATTTTGGAGATCAAACCCCTGTACAAGGTATCATTGGCAAATATGTTATCCCATATAGTTGGTTCTCTTTTCATTTTAATGCTGTATCCCTTAACCATGCAGAAGGTCTTTATTTGACGAGGCCCTAGGACTTTTATGGTGTTGTTACTTACATTTAAGTCTTTTATCCACCTTAAGTTTATTTTTGTGTGTTGTAAGTTGGTGATCGAGTTTAATATTTTTGCATGTAGCTGCCCAGTTCTCCCAACACCATTTGTCGAAGACACCACTTTTACTGCATTATATGCTTCTGTCCCCTTTGTCAAATAGTAATTGATCATAGAAACTTTTGTGTATTTGTGGGCCCTCTGTTCTGTTCCTTTGGTCTATGTGTCTGTTCTTATGCCAGTTACAGCATAAGATGACGTAGGATGGCTGTTATGATGACAGTGGCCTCATAATACAGTTTGATATCAGATATTGTGATCCCTCCTACTTTTCTCTTCTTTCTCAAAATTTCTGTAGCTATTCAGGGTCATTTAGGGTTCCATGTAAATTTCTGAAATGTTTATTCTGTATCTGTGAAACGTATCATTGGTACTTTAATGGGGCTTGCACTGAATCTATAAATCGCTTTGGGCAGTATGGACATTTTAATGATGTTAGTTCTCCCAGTGCATGAGAATACTACATGCTTCTATTTGTTTCTGTCTTCCTTAATTGTCTAGTTTCTTCAGTGTTGTGTAGTTTTCTGAGTACAGTTCTTTTGCCTCCTTGGTTAGATTTATTCCTAGGTACTTTATTTTTATTGTTGCAGTATCACATGGGAATTTTTCGTAATATCTCTTTCTCATATTTCATTGTTGGTGTACAAAAATGCCTTTGGTTTCTGAATATTGACTTCATACCCCATTGCTTTGCCAAATTCACTTATTAGGTCAAGTAGATTTTTGGTGGAGTCTATAGGATTTTCTGTGTACACTATCATGTCACCTGCAAGCAATGGCAATTTTGCCTCCTCCTTTTTAATCTGGATCCCTTCTATTTATTTTTCTTGTCTGAAGCAGTGAAGGTGCACATCCTTGCCTAGTGCCTGATCTTAGTGGGAAAGCTCTAATTCTTGCCCATTGAGTATCATTTGGCTGTAGGTCTCTCATATACGGCCTTTATAACATTGAGGAATGCTCCCTCTGCTCCCACTTTGCTAAGTGTTTTCATCATAAATGGGTGCTGTACCTTACCAAACATTTTTTCCACATCTATTGCTATGATCATGTGATATTTATCTTTCGTTTTGCTCTTGTGATGTATTACATTTTTTAAATTTGTGAATATTGTACCATCATGCATCCCTGGGATGAATCCCACTTGATGGTGATGTACGATATTTTTAACATATTGCTGGAAGCGGTTTGCCAGTATTTTGTTAAAGATTTTAGCATCTATGTTCATCAGCAATATTGGCCTAAAGTTTCCTTTCTTTGTTATGTCGTTATCTGGTTTGGGGATCAGGATGATGCTGGCTTCATAAGAAGCATTTGGGAGTCTTCCATTTTCTTGAATTTTTGGTAATAATCTTTGAAGGATGGGGATTAACCTTTCCTTAAATGCTTTGCAAAAATTCTCCTGTGAAATAGTCCAGGGCATTTGTGTTTCGGAAGTTTTTTGATTACTGCTTTGATTTCATCAGCTGTTATTTGTCTGTTCAGGCTTTCTGCTTCTTCTTGATTCAGTTTTGGAATGTTACATGTTTCTGGAAATTTGTCAGTCTCATTTAGGTTTTCAAATGTCTTGGCATATAGGTCTTTGTAGTAATTACTTACATCATTTGTATTTCTGGGGTATCAGCTGTAATTGCTCCTCTTTTATTTCTGATTGTTTATTTGGGTCCTCTCTCTTTTTTCCTTCATGAAGCTGCTTAAAGGCTTGTTGATTTTGTTTATGTTTTCAAAGAACAAGCTCCTGGATTTCTTGATTCTTAGAATTGTGCTTTTGTTGCAGAAAATCACTCACACACAGGGAGATAACAAAACACAAACTTTATTTACCCGGGGGCTCAGAGGGGTAAAATTTCCCAAATTCTGAGCAACCCGGGCCAGTTGAAGTTTCCTTTAAATACTTGTTACAAGGCAAAAAGGAGGAGGGGGGGATGATCATCTGCTAAAGCAATCAAGCATACAGAAACAGAAGCAAAACGAAGGTCAGTATTTTGGCCTTGAGATAACTGTTACCTTGGTAACATCTGCTAGCTAGCTCCTTACCTAAAAATAACTTTTACTCTGCTTTGTCCTGACAAATCTTGCTGGTGTTGCAGAGAGCACTGTTTATCAAAGAAGCTACAGTGCACAGAAACTTTTATGGGGCTTTCTTTTCCTGCCACACTTTCAGTCTCCATGTCATTTACTCCTGCTCTGATCTTGGTTATTTCCTTCCTTCTACTTGCTCTGGGTTGTCTTTGTTGTTGTTCCTCAAGTTCTTGTAGGCATAGGGTCAGGTTGTTTATTTGAAATGTTTCAACTTATTTATTTGTTTTTAGGTAGGCCTGTATCACTATGAACTTCCCTGTGAGGAGTGCCTTTGCTGTGTTCCATAAGTTTTGGGTTGTTGTGAGTTCATTCTCATTTGTTTCCAGACACTTTTTGATTTCCTTCTTGATCTCTTTCTTGACCCATTCATTATTAAATAGCATACTATTCAATCTCCATGAGTTTGAGTGTTTTTGAGTTTTTTTTTCCTTGAGGTTGGTTTCTAGTTTCAGTCCCTTGTAGTCAGAGAAAATGCTTATATTTTCAATTTTCTTGAATTTGTTGGGGCTTGTTTTTTGACCTGTCATGTGGTCTCTCTTTGAAACTGTTCCATGTGCATTTGAAAAGAATGGGCATTTTGCTTCTTTGGGATGAAAGGCTGTGTGTGTGTGTGTGTGTGTGTGTGTATATATATGTATATATATATATATATATATATATATATAAAATCAGTTAAGTTCATTTGATCTAGGACATTGTTCAATGTTGCAATATGTTTGTTGATATTTTGTTTGGAAGATATATCCAATTTTGACAGTGGGGTGTTGAAATCCCCCACTATACTTGTGTTGCTGTCAATATTTTTGTTGAAGTCCTCCAAAATTTCCTTTATGTATTTGGCTGCTCCTACATTGGGGGCATGTATATGTACAATGTTTCTGTCTTCTTAATGGGTTCTTCCCTTGAGTATGATGAAGTGACCTTCTGGGTCTCTTTTAATGGCCTTTTTTTTTTTTTTTTTTTTTTTTTGGTGTGAGCATTGCTACCCTGGCTTTTTTTTTTCCTGTTCATTTGCTTAGAATAATTTTTTCCAGTCCTTCACATTCATTCTGTGTTGGTCATTTGTTCTGAGGTGGGTGTCTTCTAGGCAGCATATATGTGGGTCATTCTTTGTTCTCCATGCAGCTATTCTATATCTTTTGACTGAAGCATTTAATCCACTTATGTTGAAGGTTATCATTGAACCTCTCTCTCTCTCTCACTCACTGTTTTTCTTCTTGTTCTTAAAGCAGACACTTTTGCATCTCTTACAGAGCTGGTTTGGAGGAGGTATATAGTTTGAGGCTTCTTTTTTTCAGGAAGCTCCTCATTTGGCTTTGCCTTTTAATCGAGAGCCTTGCTAGATAAAGCAGTCTTGGATGCGGGCCTCTGTTTTTCATTACTTGTAATATTTTTTTTTTTTTTTTGCCATTCCCTTCTGTTTGCAGCATTTCCATTGAGAAATCAGCTGCTCGTCTTATGGATGCTGCTTTGTATGTCACTTCCTGTTTTTCCCTTTAAGATTCTTTCTTTGTCTTGGAATTTTGCCATTTAATTATGATGTTTCTTGAAGTTTGCCTCTTTGGGTTCCTCTTGATTGGGACTCTCTGTGTTTCCTGGATTTGTGTGTCTCTTATCTCTCGTCAGATTAGGGAAGTTTTTCATCATTATTTTTGCAAACAGATTTTCTATCCATTGCTGTTCTTCTTCTCCTGGTGGTTCTATTATATGGATAGTGTTACGTTTCATGTTGTCCTGCATTTCCTTGATCCCTCTTCATTCTTCTTGAGCCCCTTTTTTTTTCTTGCTTTTTTCTTGATGTTTTTTTCTAGCTTGTCCTCTGGCTCACTGATTCGATGCTGCATTTCATCGAGCTGCCTTTTGATTCCTTCTGCTGTGTTCTTCAGTTCAGAAACTGTATTCTTCATTTTGTCCTGGCCCTTGTTGATAGTTCCTGTTTCCTTTTTCATGTTGATATAGTTTTTCAGTGAATTCATCATACTTTCCCTGTAGTTTTTCGAAATCTCTGTGAGCTTATTGAGCTTCTGATAACCATTGCTTTGAACACAGTGTCTGATAGTTGACCTGCCTCTGTTTCATTTAGCATCTTTCTGAGGCTTCCTCCTTCCCTTTCCTTCCCTTTCCTTCCCGGGTTGTTTCTTTGTCTTCCCACTGTTTGTGAGACTCTTCTTGTTATCCCACTCTTCTTTAATTGATCTATTCTGACTTCCTGGGTTTATGGTGTGAACTATATGGTAGAAGAGCTGTGAGGTTCAGTGGTGCAGCCTCCTTTATCACCTGAGCTCGCTGGTGTTGGGCTGTCATTTATGTTGCCTCTTTGTGTTTGTCTTTGGGTTTTGATTATTGTTGGGTCTTTCTTTGGTGAGTCCTTCCCTCCAGCTGGTTAAATGAGGGTCATTTCATCCACCAGGTCTTGTGTTCTGTTGTGCAGGTGTGGACAGGTTGTGTTGAAGATGGTTCTTCTGCATGTACAAGGTTTTGAGGCTTCTGTCTAGCTCTTGTTCCATTGTTTGTTCTGGATAATTTCTCTACCATTTAGTTGTATTTCCAGATCAGTCCTGGGTTGACATCAGTGTGACTTCCACTCCCTCCTTCACCTTCTTCTATTGTTATCTGTTAGTGGTTCCTTGTTGGTGGCTTTCTTTTTCCAGCTGTATACTGGTGTTCACAGCTCCCACCTACTCTCCTAGGCAGATGAGCATCCAGAGCATGTACTGTCGCCACAGATGCTCTCTCCTGCAGCTTCTGGCTTCTCAAAACAAGCACCTTTAAGCTTGTAAATCATGATAAAATAAAATAAGTTACTCTTCAATAGTAATAACCCTAATCTTTCTTTGGAGGGGGGGGTGGTGATTAACAACAGGTTTATAAAATCACACAAATTTTGGCCCTGAGTTCACTGAGGGCTAAACACTTCTGGGGTTCTGAGGACGCATTTTTTTTCCTAGCAGGCAGCCCCAGACATCAGAAGAAAGTTGCAAATGTTAGCCTTGGGATCCCCAGACCAACCCCCAACTGAGTAACTGATAGAAATAGCTTTCAGCATTTTTAACAAGACGGAAAAGAGAACAAAATGCTGCGTCATGGGTATGAAAGACTTTTGTTAGCAGCACCTTTATGTCCTATGCTACTTCAGGTTTACTGGGCCCTAAGGCCACAATGGACATCAAACAGGAAAAGTTTTCCTTGTAGATGAGAAGGACTTCGGAAAAAAGGAGTGCCCACAACTTGCTCAGGTTTGAGTCACTGCAGGACCACACCCCCTCTGTAAAGAGGAGTGTCATTGGGATAATGAGCATCCTACACTCTGAGGGGAGCCTAGCATTCCTGAACACATGATGGTCAAAATTCTTGAGAATTGATGATGCCTCAGTCCTCTCAGCATGCTCACCAACCATCTGACCATCACGTTAGAAGAACCGCAGGTAACCATTGGGCAGGTAAGCTTATCACACTTTTATGAGACATGGAGGCTGTTTTTCTTGTTTGACTCACTCACATGGGCTTCCTTTCTTCAGAACCTCTAAGATTTCTGAGGTGAATGGCCATCCTTGCTGCCATCATTTCAATCTCTTAGCCACAGCTTCAAAAATCTTTCTTCTTTTTTTTTTTTTACTGTTGTTCAGGTACACTTGTCTCCATTTTCCCCCTATCACTTTCCCCCATCACTCCACCCCCACCCCCACCTCCTACCCTCAAATCTACCCCCATTTGGTTTTGTCCATAGGCCCTTGATACATGTTCCTTGACAACCCTTTCTCTTCTGTCCACGGTTATTCCCTATTTCTCTGGCTACTGTCAGTTTGTTCTTTAATTCAGTGTCTCTGAATATATTTATGTGTGTGTGTGTGTGTGTGTGTGTGTGTGAGAGAGAGAGAGAGAGAGAGAGAGAGAGAGAGAAGAACACTGATATGAGAAACAATCATTGATTGGTTGCCTCCTGTACCCATCCTGACCAGGGATTAGACTTGCAACCTAGGCATGTGCCCTGAGAGGGAATAAAATTTACAATATTTTGGTGTATAAGTTGCACCAAACTAATGAATCGCACACCTAGTGAGGCAATCTCACTTTAAATCATGCTATACTTGTAGTTCTGAGGTGCTCCACCCACTTATTAAAGGTGGGCATCTTGTTATGTCTAGAAACTGCCAGAACCCTAAGAACGTTAGCCAAGAAGGCAAGAAATCCTTGTTGTTACACCTTATGGCTAATGTACCTTCTCCACATGAACAACATTTTAGAATCTGTCCTCATGAAAGTCAACCACAAGGCAGGGCATACATATATTCCCTTTCAAGATATTCCTAAAATAAGGGTAGTCTACCCTAACAGGAAAGAGTACCCTTTAAAACCTGAGGTGGAAAAATATTTAAAGCATGGAGTCTTTAGGGCCTGCCAGTTTCAATGCAATACCCCTATTTTCTGCCAAAGGGAGAATACTTATTTGTACAGATTTAAGGGCAGTAAATAGTGTGTTAGTACACCCCATAGCTCTAAATCTTTGTACCATCTTAACTCAAGTCTTAGGAGAAGTCAAATATTTTACTTTATAAATTTCAAGAATACCTTTTTATGCATTTCCCTGTATCCCAATTCTCATACCTGTTGGCATTCAAGAGGAGTAACCCCCAATCTAAGGACACTTGCCAATACAAATAAGCTGTGCTGCCTTGGGACTTGAGGAACAGCCCACATTTGTTTGGAAATGCTCTATCCACAATGTTAAAGAAACTCCAATTGATCAATATAACTCTGTTAATATGCTGGTGACTTATTTTTAGTACTAAACCATAGAACTGTGATAAAGATTCCATCTTGCTGTTAAACTTTCTTACAGATAGATGAAAGAAGATGTTTCCCTAAAAGGCTCAAATATAACCTACCAGTGAGCCCAATACATAGGGTACTGACTCACCCCAGGAACCAGGAATCTGTCACCCAAGATGAGACAGACCATATGGGTGCTTCAGGTCCCACAAAATAAGTAACAGCTTTGAGGGTGATGGTAATACCTTGGTCCTGAACCTGTGGATACTAAAATTTGGGCTAATTGCTAAACTTCTATATGTGGCTTTGAAATGAAATAACAAAGGGATTATAGAGTAGACCACTGAATGTGTGACATTCAAATCCCTGCCAGGATTTGCACTAAACAGTGCACCCACCTTAAAAATGCCAATTTTGGAGAAAAATATTTACCCTATATACAGCAGAAGGACAAAAAATAGCAGTTGGAGTCCTCACCCATAAATCTGGTCTAACTACAAGACAAGTAGCTTGCTTTTTTAAACAACTTGATCCTATAGCAGAAGCCTGCACACATTGTTTATGAGAGGAAGTAGCCAATGCTCTTCTATTAGCAGACACCAATAGAGTTATCCTAGGACATCCCCTGAAGTATTAGTGTACTGTATGACATTCCCTCATACAGTACAAGCTGTATTAGAAATGAAAGGATATCAATGGCTTACAGCTGGAAGGCTAAGTGAATATCAGGCTCTTCCCCTTGATTCTGTTGTGTGAAGGTTTGTTCAGAGTGCTCAATCTTTGCCCTCATCTACAAACAAACACAGGAACTGAAGTCACACACCATTTCACAAAAATTATTTAACAGGTATATTCAAGTAGGCCTGACATACGAGATAAATCTTTGCCTAACCCTGAACAAGGATGGTTTATGGATGGCAATGGTTTTACACAAGGTGAAGTCAAAGGCAGGGCAGTTTATTGTCAATCTTTGGGAAATAGTTAAGCAAAACCCCTGCATCCTAGGACCTCAGCTAAAAAATCTGAACTCACAGCACTCACCAGAACCTCACAATTATGATGGGGAAACCTCCAGGTTCAAACCCATACTAACTCAAGGTATGGATTTTTGATATTACATGCCCAGGATGACATCTGAAAGAAAAAAGAATTTTTAACAGGCTAAAATAGGAATTCCCCATAGAACACCAAAAAGTAACCTCATAACTTTGGGATACTGTAACAGTCTGCCAGGAAGTTGCAGTAATACAATGACAGGGACAGCAAAAGGGAAACACAGAGGATGAGTTATGTTAGTAAGAAGTTAGGAAAGCGGCAAGTATAATGGGGAAAAATAAGGCAGATAATTAGACAAATGACTGAGCAACCTACCGCCAAGGAGTAAATTACATGATCCCATCTTCCCTAACCAAGGACACTTAGGAGAAATTAGTTTACAAATTCCAGAACTTGACAGGGCAGACCCACCTCAGTTGTGGTCCTTTATTAGTGAAATTTTTTGAAGATAAAACTGACCAGAAAATGAATGCCACAGATCCCTTTATAAGTACACTATGATATAGTGGCATATCTAAGGGCACACCTGGGGATCTGATGAATTTCTCATTGAGACCACTCTTAAAATTTCTTTCTTCAGAAAATAGATAAAAGCCCTCAAGACAAAGAATGTCAGCTCTAACTCTCACTGGAGTATGTCCACATCTCCCTCCTGATTTTCTTTCTCGGGCATGTATCTTTGTTTTCTTTCTCCTAAGCACTAACTGGTCTGATGAGACTTGCAACCAGCAAAGCAGAGGGCAGTGGCAGGTAATTCTTGGCTAACCCCTGCCCCCAACCCTATATCTAAAGGCCTTCCTTTTGCCTAACTATTGAGTGAGCCAAAAAGCTGCATCTCCTGGGTTCGCTTTTATGGCTGTGTTCTTGCTTCTTCCATGCTAAGCCCTTACTCTACTTTAGTGTCCCCAGCTGGAATATGCACACTCTCAAAATCACCTGGACTCATGTATCCTTTGGGAGCTTAGTTACATCACTGTCTCATGAAATAAGACTTAACAATTTAAAGGAACTCACTTATTTTTAGGATGACAAAACTGAAGTGGGTTTAATCAATTCCTATAACCAACAATATAGGAATCAATCTACCAACTTTGCTGATAGATACAACAACTCTATATCAAGGTGGGGATGCTTTTGGGATTCTGGATCATTCTTAATTTGGAAGAATCAGTGAATAGCCTCCCCATTTCAGCTTTGCATCCCATTCTCTTGTTTTTCTTAGATCAGGAAACCATCATAATCAGTGGGTAAATAGCTTTAATGACTGTTCAGGGAGAGAGATAGCAGAAATTCAATTATTGACATTTGTGCCAACCACACTCAAGGAAGGATGAAGTCAGGGGAATAAAACTCATTTGAATGAGTCAGTGTAAAGCTGATGAATATTTTATTGATATCCTCCCATAAGACCTCCCCTAAACTCTCAGGCTTTAAAACCTTCAAGACCCAGGACCCAGCATATGTTCTCCCTGTCAGGAGCACACCCGAGCCTTTCCCTTCCCCCTCTTCTTCTGTTCAGAGGTGCGTCTTACCTTTGCCTTTTTTTTCTCCTAAGCTCAAAGGACCCTGCTTATGCCTCTGCAACTTCTTTTCTGAACCTACACAGACCAGCTGCCTCACTTCTACTGCCTCTGTAACTGTCTGAATAAACACTTCCCAATAACTTATCATTTAGAAAAAAAATATTCACCTGGGCTTGTGTCATGAAATCTCTCTGCACGAACTCAAGAACTCACACATTATAGATTGTGCCAGGGCAGAGAAGCCTCAGCTCTGGTTCCTTTGTGAGGAAAATACAGAGAGTACAGTTCCATGGACAGTGAGAATATGTAGCAAGTAGTAATGAGGTTAATGGTGATGAAGAAGAATTTGACTGAGGGAAAAAGCATATGGAAAGAAAGCATGGTGTGACTGAAACTGAAATAAATGGAGACTGGAAAAACAGTAGACAAATGTAATAGACAATGAAAAAGGGAATAATTTAAGGGACAGGCTGAAGCTGATGGATAGGAGAAAGTTATACAGATAACATAAAAGAGCATATGAGAGAGGTGGGGGAGATTGAAGAGAAAATAGGTGAGATTATCAAAAGGCTGAGAGAGACGGGAAAAATGAGCACAAGAAGGGCAAGATACAATAAAAGTAATTGGCAAGAGAAGCACAGAGAGTGTATGAAAGAATAAAATAGAGATGAAAGTGAGATGGTTAGGGGAAAAGAGATGAAGAACCTGATGAGAATGAAAAAAAGGAAAGAGGATAGGGTGAAAGGAGTGATGCTTCAATTATACTTTGAAGCATCAAAGTATAATTGGGGAGATGCCCCCCACCCCAGAAGTGAGGGTAGGGGTTTGAGCTGTGCACATGTGACTGGAAACTTGGCCCCGTGCTAAACGCAGTGGCTGGAAGAAGGACAAAGGCAAATATGGCCAACGCTGGTCCTCACTGGCTAGAAGGTTGGACAATCCCATTGGCTTTTGGAGCACATGGGATTCTGAGAGAGGACCTTTGAAACAATCCACCATGAAGCAAAATGGCAGCTGGCTCTTCCCACACCCCCCATGGGGGGTGTGTCCACAGTCATCAGTGGTGGGTGGTGTGGTCCTATGGGCAGAGGCCAGTGGGCACAGATACCAAAAGATGCCTGAACCTGGACAGTGGCCAGAGGAAAGCTAAGCCACATGTGTTCATGATACTTTTGGGTGGAAAAGCAGGTTCCTGGCACAACCTTGAACTGAGCTGGCCAAGGGAGACAGGGCTATTTTCTTTTGGGTGTCAGAGGGAATGCACTTTGAAGCAGAAAGTTACCATTATTTCTAAAGACCTTGAGGGTAATAGTAAGCACTGTGAACGTATTTTTGTTGTGTTCTTTTCAGTTCTTGAAACCTATGTAGTAGTAGTAGTGACAAATATTCAAGTAGCTATTTTTTGATGTCATACTCTGACTCTTTCTTTCCTCTTACTTTTGTTAACTCAGATCCTTGAGGCAGAAACTTGCCATTAAATAAAATATTCCTTTCTTTTTCACTGAACTGCATCTCTGGAGACTTGCCTAGTAGGCAGCAAGTAGTAGAGTTACAGAACAGACGCGAGGAGGGTGAACGATATACTATTACTGAAAGGACACCACCTTATGCTCTGGGAGTGCCCCCACCATCCTAGGTTTGCCTTGCCTGCTGCCAGGGGAAAGAAATCTCTCAGTGTCAGAGGTTGGAGAAAAGGAAAGGGATGATTTATTTAAAAGTTATACAGACTTAGTGTAATGACTTAATGTCTTCATTAAAAATACTCAAGTCCCCATTCTAGGAAGACAAGCAACCCAATTAAAAAAATAGGCAAAGGACTCGAACAGGCATTTCTGCAAGGAGGACACACAGATGATCCAAAAACACATGAAAAGATGCTCGATATCGCTAGCTACCAGACAGATGCAATTAAAACCACAGCGAGATACCACTTCACACCAGTCAGAATGGCCATCATAAATGAAGCAACAAGCAGCAAGTATTGGAGAGGTTGTGGAGAAAAGGGGATGCTAGCGTACTGTTGGTGGGACTGCAGACTAGTACAACCACTATGGAAAACAGCATGGAATTTTCTCAGAATACTAAAAATGGATCTGCCCTTTGACCCAGCAATTCCACTACTGGGATTATATCCTAAGAAGCCCGAAACACCAATCCAAAAGAACCTATGCACCCCAGTGTTCATAGCAGCACAATTTACAATAGCCAAGTGCTGGAAGCCACCTAGGTGCCCATCAGCAAATTACCGTCCATTTACACAATAGAATTCTATGCAGCAGAAAGAAAGAAGGTGCTCCTACCCTTTGCGACAGCATGGATGGAACTGGAAAGCATTATGCTAAGCAAAATAAGCCAGGTGGTGAAAGACAAATACCATATGATCTCACCTTTATCAGGAACCTAATCCACAAAACAGACAAACAGGCAAAATATAACCAAAGACACTGAAATAGAGAACAGGCTGACACTGACCAGAGGGGAGTGGGGAGGGAATTTCAGGGGAGAATGGGAAGGGTTTACAGGAACAAATATAAAGGATGCATGGACAAAAACTAGGGGTGGGGCAGAAATGGGAGGGAGGTAGGGAGGGTTGGGTGGGTGGGCTGGGATGGGAGTAAAGGACTGAAAGCTATACTTGAACAACGATTAAAATAAAATTTAAAGAAATACTAAAGTCCTTCAGAATACCCACAGATGCACACAGTCCTTCCTTCTCCCTCTGCTCAGTCTGGAGTACCATATCTCAGGAAAAGAAGTAGAAGTCCATGGCTCAGGGAGCCCCTTAGTTCCCAGCACCATCAGCTCTGTCGCCACTGCGATCTCCAGTTAATCCAAAACCATGTGGCACCTTCTCGTGGTCCACCAGCAAGAGTTCTTTCATCCCTTTTCTTCCAGGCAAAGTCTCTTCCTGCTTCCTAAGCCACATAGCAAATGGCAGAACCTCAAAGCCACATGGTCCTTACTCTCACCAAAGCGTGTGGTCCAAACCCCTCATCAAAGCCACGTGGTCCTAAACTCTCAAGGCTGCTGCACCTGGGTTTAAATCCAAGCACCAACTTTTCTCTGCAGCCCCATTTCTGACTCCTCCAACAATTAGTTACACCTGCCAGCATTCCCATATTTTTCCAGCTTACTGGGCTGCTATCATAAGTCTGGGCAGGTGTGGCCCCCATGGTGTGGAGCTGGTCACCTCCAAGCTCTCATGCAGGTTCTGGAACCAGGGGAAGCTGCCCTCCAGTTACCTCTTGGGGGGAAGTCACTTCCATGTCCCTAGCTCAAAGCATGGACACAGCTATTTAACACATAAATGAAACAAGTTAAAGGTTATAGATATGTTAAATGACCATGCCAGAGGATAGCTGTAAAGCTGTTGCTATGCAAAACAGCTCTCAATGGCCCTGCTCCATGTGTCCCATCCCCCAGCTGAGATTTTATATATTTATGTATATTCTCTTAATATTTCCTGGATACCCTGAGTTCTGGACCCCATTACAAATCCCTATTTGGGGCCCCCATCTTGGCTGCACCCAGTTACAGCAGGATCCCTCCCCCACACTGGTTGGTTTCAGTAACAAAAAGGAAAGAGTTTGTGAAAATTAAAGTGAAAAAACTTGATGGAGAATAGAAGTGAGCTGGTGAAGTGAAGTTTGAGGGAGAAGAAGAGAAAGTCGGGGTGAGGGGACAAAGGGCATACATTTGAGGGAAATACAGAAGAAGAGGGGGAGTATAACAGAAAATGGTTGGAGGGGCATCTGAGCAAAGAGAGGTGTGTGAGAGGTAGTATGGAGATTGGAAAGGGCTGAGAGAAAAAGGGAGCATAAACTGGTAAGATTGAGGCTGGTGTAGAAAAACAGTATGAGTGAGTTTTAGGGGGAGGCAAAGAAGAAAGTAAGGGAGTGAGAGGCTGAGAGTAAGAAGGCAATGAAGCAAGTGAGGCAGACAAAGGGAGAGAGGTATTAATATGGTAAGGGTAAAAGGAAGGGAGAGGAAGTGCTTGAGGGCAGAGGACAGACTTTGGGAGGAGAAGAGTAACACAGAGAGAAAGAGACAGGGAAATGCCATGAAAGAAGGAGAGGGAGAGTGGACAGGGAGAGGCATACCAGACAGGGAAGGCAAGGAAGTGAGAGCTAAGATAGAGGTACAGGGAGATGGAGAACCTGAGGGAGACAAGATGGGAACAAGAGAAAGAATGAGAAAATGGGGGAGAAGGTGAAGAAAAAGAGCCAGAGAAATAGTTAAAATGAGAAAAACAGGCAGTGGAAAGGGTGAGAGTGAGGCAGAGAGAGAGGTGAGTGTGAAGGTTAGGTGGTCAGAGAACTTGGAAGAGATGGAAAAGAAGGTGGAGATGGAAAAGTGTGGGATGACATAGGAAAAATTTGAGGGAGAAAAACATGTAAGAGATGGGAAGGGCATAGGAGTATGAGATAGAGTGAGATTGTGAGAAAAAGAAATGGGTAAAGGGGAGGGAGACAGGGAGAAAAAAGTGAGTGGAACTGGAATTGAGAGGGGTTTAGGGAGATGTTTTATGTACCGGCTCACATAATTGTAGAGACTGGCAAGACCAAAATCTACAGGGCGGGCTAGTGGAACTGATGATATTGCTATCAGGAGTTTGAAACCTGTCTTTTATTAGAACTCTTCCTTGAGAATCTCGATTTTCTTTGGTAAGGCTTCAAAGTGATTGATTGAATGAGATCCACTCATTTTATGGATGACATTCTCTTTAATGCAATGTTTACAAGCCAGTTGTTAGTTGTAAATGACATTAAGCAGTGACAATATGGCAAACTCTTCCTGCCTGTAAATTGAACAAGTCTGCTGATGTAACAAGCCCAGTTCCACTTCCAAGTGAAAACAAAACTTCAGAGACAGTTAGCTGCACTAGAGTTCAATGTGAACAATTGAGCATTGTTATTTTCCTTGAAATAATATTTTACTCCTTAAGATCACCCTCATTGTCATTGAAGGGACTGCATTAAGTACAGTTTTAATTTTACTGCATCACTTTGCATAAAAACAACAAGAGCAACAATTAATTGCACAATCTCTTCAAGTTTGCTTTGCTGGAGCTCACACGGGGAAGCTTTACACTGAGATTTAAAAAATCTCGAAGCACAGAAGGTGAGCCATGCACCTGCCACCCAGGTTTGTCTACAGTGCCTGCACTCCTCAAATCCATGTGGTTTCCAACATGTGTTAGGTTTTCTCCTTGCTGTCTTTGAGGAGAACAACCTTTGTTCCTTCCCTGGAAAGACTGCCATCAACCACACGACCTACCAAGGTACAAGACCATTTCTTCAGTGGGGTTTTTTTTAACATGAAAATCAATCTCAGTTCCTCAAGGCTTTCTTATAACAACCAAACCACCATAGGCAACTGGTCGCATTGGTTTTATGCAAAGAAATTTCATGCCATCACTCGCTCCATCAAAATACCAAATGATGGAGGGGTCAGGTAGGGAGAAAAATGCAAAACATGAAGAAAAATCCTTGTCTACTGAATATCCACCAAAATTTCATGCCTATGCCTTATACTTTCCAATACTCACTTTCCCACTTGGTGTGAAGTTTTAACAAACTCTCAGGAAACTCAATTTTTTTTTCACAACA
The DNA here is from genome assembly GCF_004126475.2 of Phyllostomus discolor. Taxonomy (NCBI): domain Eukaryota; kingdom Metazoa; phylum Chordata; class Mammalia; order Chiroptera; family Phyllostomidae; genus Phyllostomus; species Phyllostomus discolor. The sequence goes on from NW_023397496.1 coordinate 198,273, forward strand.
AAAACAACCAAAAATCTAGAGCAAAAGCAGAGTTTCACAAAGTGAGAACTAGCACTACCCTTAGGATCTTGTCACAAACTGATCGGCCCCACCAATTGGTTGCACAGATGATGTTTCCCAGGTCCCAAATGGCCCAAAGCCTCTCTCACCCACCAGTGCATCCACTGGTCTCCTGGGGAAGACATGACCTCTCATTCCAGCTACACTCTAACTGGCACCAATGGCACAAGGACCCAATGGTAGAGATGATAGAAGTATTTGCTTACCACAGTCAGACTCTAACTGGCACCCAGTGACCTTTTCTAGGCCCCAGCGGCAGAGACACGACCTCTCACCAACCATTCTCATGGCACAGACATTATCTCTTGCTTCTGCTGGACTTTAATGACCAGCACAAAATGACCTTTCCTAGGTCCCAATGGCAGACACATTCTCTCACCCACTGGTCTCATGGTAGAGGCAGAGGATTCCTGACACACACAAAACATCAAAGTGTAAGTCATGTCCCCACAAAGATCAAAATACAAGCAATGAAACCAAGCAAGCAAAGAAAACTGTACCCAATAACTAAGATTTCTCTTCTTTCAAGTTTAAAACTTTCACAACATTCAGTAAACCTTCTCATTCAGACATAATCGTAACTCACTTCCAATCCTTGTTCTTGTCACCAATGGGAAGGGCCATATTCAAAGTCAGTATCTGGCATCTAAAAGTCCCTAGATGTGCAAACACATAAATAAAGTAAAAGGAACATTGTCATCTTACTGTGGGGGGGGATCACTGCCCTTCCCTGAAAGAAATTTCAAGTGTCCTTCTGGAGTGCAGGTGCAGCTTTCCCTTCCTGCATCAGCCACAGCAGCAGGATCTGCATCCCTCTAAGGTGGTGCCTCTTTTATCTATGTGTGGTGGATACAGGGCTTGATTCCCATGAGCTTTTGGGAAGAGTGTGTTGTCAACACAATGTCACAGGCACTAGTTTGTTGCTCATCTAACAGCTCATTGAGAGCTTGAGTCATTCAGGTGTTTAGTGAGACTCAGCCCCCTGGCTGGAACTGGTGCCAGGGCTTGTGAGATGGATAGACAAACCTGCAACGAGCAAACTTGTGCAAAATGGGTCAGTGTTTGCCCGAAAGGTTGTACATAGTGCCTGGTCTTTGACTTACACTCCAAATCTGAAGGGGACATCCCTAAAACAGAGCTTTGAAAGAGTCTTCCACAAACCATTTCCAAAGGTCTTAAGCCCACTTCTGGGTGACACCCTAATTTGAAGCAAGGCAATGGGGAATGCCCAGTCCCATTTCAAACATGTTTCCTAGCATGTTTTTGCCAGGGTTTTCTTCATTGTGTAATTCAGTTTCTCAGTCTTTCTTGTTGGTTGAGGCCTCCAATTGTGTATGTAGTTTCCACTGTATTTGGAGGGCCTGCCCAAACTTCTGGGAGATGTCTGCAGTGAACGATGACCCCTTGTCAGTTTAAGTGCTGTAGGGAAGCCCAAACCGAGGGATTATTTCTTAAATGTGTGTGTCATTACCTCACTTGCCTTGTCCATTCTAGTGGGATACACCTCTACCCATCCAGAAAAACCGTCCACCAAAACTATCACAAATGTGAAATTTCCTCTGGTTATAGGCACCTATGTGAAGACCATTTGTCATCACAGAAATGGGCATACACCTTCATATTGTACTCCCTTTACTGCTGGGGCATGTTCTGCCTGAGAATTGTTTGGTGAATATATCTCACAGGTGTGGGTGGCTCTCTGAATGCTCCTTTGTGAATGGGGGCCCTGCAAATGTAATCCCAATGAAATGCATCATAGCACACCTTCCACCATGGGTCCCCTCAGGTAGGGGTTCTAGAGCTTTGGGGAGTAAGATAGGACCATGGGTGCTGATATTTCATGTAGAATTATGGTCAATGTTGGAGAATCCCCACTCACAGTCTGGCTCCTCATCCTGCTCTTTGTAACAGGGTTGAAATTTTCGCAAATCCAAACAGGGGATCACATGCCCTAGGTGTGGCATCTCTCTGGCTGCCTGTCTTGGCTGCTTTGTCAGCAGTTTGGTTTCCTTGGCTCATTTGGGAATTGTACCTTTGGTGTCCTGGGAAGTGCCTTAGGGCAACCTGGTCCAGTAGCCTCCCCTCCTCTAGCAACTGTAAAATCTCCTCTACATGTTTGGCATCCGTGTTCCCGAGGTTAAGGACCCTCTCTCCTCACATATTGCTCTGTAGGCAGGGACCACCATGAAGGTATATTTGGACTCTGTATAGATGTTGACCTTCTTTCTCTGGGGCAGCACTAAGGCTCTCATGAGGGCTATCAGTTTAGCCTTCTGTGTTGAGCATCACAGCACAGGATCTTGGGCTACTATTTTCTATTGCCTACAGTAACTACTTCGTGCCACCCTTGTGATTGGCAGCTGTCCATGAAGCTGCTCCCTTTCGGGTACAGCTCCCAGTGTAATGCCACCAGCAGCTGGTCCAGTAGATCTGGCCTGCTTGAATAAACTTGGTCAATGATTTCCAAGCAATATTGTTGGAGGGCTGAGTTTCCCTCCACATCTGGGAACAGAGTGGCCATTTTGAAAGTTGTGGTAGTCTGCAAGGTAACATTTGGGTTGTCCAACAGGATGGCCTGGTATTTCCCCATGTGCCTTGCCACCAGCCAGTAGCCTCCTTTCTGTTCTAACAGAGCAAAGACTTGCTATGCTACCAATACCATGCTAGGCTGTTCCAAACTGAACTTCTCAGCTTCCTGTAACATGTTGCAGGCCACTGCTACCTCCCAGAGTCACAGTGGGCCATTCCTTTGTCTTGTGATTCAACCTTTTGGAGAGGTAGGCTCTGAGTCTGGGTTTGTCTCCCAGAGCCTGGCCTAGTAAACACAGTCCAATCCCCTTTCATGGACGGACAATTTGAGAGGCTTCTGTAAATTGGGCAATACTAGTGTGGGAGCCAAAACTAGCTTTCCCTTCAAGGTATCGAATGCTACCTGACAATCCCTTGTGCATTTGAAATGTTCAGAGTCCAGTTCTCTCAAGGAATCATACACTCACCTTGCTATAAGCCCCAAGTTTGAAATCCAAATTCAGAAGAACCCTGTAATCCCTAAGAATCCAGGAAACCACCTCTCCTTCTCTGTGACTTTTACTGTAGCAAGGGATTCCTTTCTATCTGCAAGCAAGGTCCTTGTGTCCACTTCAGTTGATACCTCATGTATGCCACCTCCTCTTTGCAAGTCTGGGCTTTGTGAGGTGATACTTTAAGGCCCTCTTTTGCCAGAAGACTTAGATGGTCTTGAGCAAACAGTCCTCATAGGGGCTGCTAGCTGTGAATCTGTCATCTACATATTGCAGAAGGACTCCTGCTTGCAATTGAACATCCCTTAAGACCTTGGCTAATCATTCACCAAGTATAGTCAGGGAGTTCTCTAAACTCTGTGGCAGCACAGTCCAGCAGTATTGGAGCATGGCTTTTGTTCTGGGTGCTGTCATTCAAAGACAAACAGTAGCTGATCCTGTTCGTCTACCAGGATGCAGAAAAAGATGCCTTCAAGTTAGGGCTGAAAACCATTTGCTATCGTCAGGTGCCACGGCCAACAGAGTACAGGGGTTGGGCACCATAGGATGAGTGTTCTGCACAATGGCTCTAAGAGTCATTATGGCTCTAAGATCTATGTGCAAATCTATCTTCATCATAGTGAGGCTTTTTGACTGGTGATATGGGAGTGTTATAGGGAGACTGGCATGCCTGAATTAGTCCTGCTTTCAAGAACCTTTGCAATATTCAATGAATCCCCAGTAAAGCCTCCTTTTAAAGGGGTGCTGCTTGTTGCATGGGGTCTATGCCCCTTCTTTGAGGTTAATTGTTAAGGGCTGGACAGTAACTCTTTTACCCAGGGTCCCATCAGCCCGAACAGTTTCATCAACCTGCTGAGAGATGTCAGGTGGAAAGAGTTCACCTCTGGAACTGTCTGGGCAAGTCAGGTGGGCCTGGAGCAAGAGAGCATGCTCCAGCTGGACTTCTACACAAATTTGCTGCTCTTGAGGTGACAAAGTTGTTAGTGCATGTAATTTGCAAAGTAAATCTTGGTCCAGCAGTGGAATAGGGCAGCCTGGAACGTAGGTAAAATCATGTACAATGTTTTGATCCTCAAGCTGGCATTCTAGGGGTTTAGGAATACCTGTTTTTGTAATTGTCCACTCATTCCATTAACTGTTACTGCATCCAAACTTTTATTGTTTAATATTGTATTTAGCACTGAGTAGGTAGCTCCTGTATGTACAAGGAAATCGACTGGCTTGTTCCCCACCATCAGCTGTACCCAAGGCTTCTGTGGAGAAGTAGCAAAAGGTTGGGAGACGTCCAAGGGAGATGTCTCATGATGATGAAAGTCATCATCAGACTCTCTTCTCAGAATTTTCTGGCAAGGGTTTTAGTCTCCTCTATTCTCCATTTTTAGTTTCAGGCACTCCCTTCTCCAGTGGCTCTCCTCTTTGTGGTGGGCACATTTGATTGGCACCTCGTGGGCCTAGGGGCCTGCCTCTTCTTCTGATCGCCCCACTCTGTTTCTAAGAACACCATGGCCTGTTTTATCTTCCTTACTTCTGGTCATTGAAAACTTTAAATGATATGGCCAGCTGCTGGGAGGGATTCATTTCAAATGCCCCACCTAAACTCTGTAGTTTCTTTCTGATATCTGGGGCAGTTTGTCCAATAAAGGTCATGTTCACCATCCACACATTCTCTGGTGCTGTGGGTCAGCATCAGTGTGTCAGCATCAGGGTGCTTTCTGTAGGCCTGATAGATCCTCCCTAAAAATTCAGAAGTTTTCTCATCTGGCTTTTGCTGCAGGGGCCAGTATCATAATCAGGCTCTTTTGCTTAGTCACCCCTTTCTTAAGCCCTTCCAGAATATACCTTCTGTAATGTTTCGGGAGTGCTTGGTTCTCACTGTTTGGGCCTCAGGCAGGTTCTGGCAAAGAAATGGACCCACCTGGGTTAAGGGTTTCATTAGGATTCTCTCAGTGGAGGTGCTGAGCCTCTCCATTTGCCTTATTTACAACCAGCCATCTCCCATCTACTGTTACCAAGATATTAAGGAGAGCCTGTATGTCTGCCCAGTTTGGACGATGAGTAACAAAAATGAAGGCATTTCAATAGCCGTCATTTCCTGGGGACATGTGTAAGGGGTTGGAATTCTTTGGATTTGGTATGTCTGAAGTAGAAAATGGGGTATGAGCCCAATAGTAGCCAGCGGCTGGCCTTCTGAATTTACTCCACCTATACAGTGTTTCCTCAAAGGAACAGTCTTGCTCCAAACAGGGATGCTCCCTGGCCAAAGTGGTGGGTCTTTGAAAGGCAGACCCATTCCTCATCACACAGTGGTAGAGCTGTTGGCTCTGTGGCCTGTACTTCAGGAGTAGCTAGAGGAAGGGGTGATGATGGGGGTGGTCCTTCTGCCACCAACCCTCAGTCCCCTGGGTTTTGGGGCATTGATGAGGCTTATTTCCTCATTCTCCTTTTCTTCCTGTGTCTTACTGTCAGGGAGACATTTTGAGGCCTCCTCTCTTCCCTGCACCATCAAGTAGTCTCTGTCACTGGTTAAACCCTAATATGCAATGACATAAATGCCTTAATGTAATGGACTTCATCCCATTTGTCTAACCATTGGCAATAACCCCACTCTGTTGGCAAACAGTGGAGTTGGCAAACCATTCCAATTCCCTAATGTCATGGTAGTCTAGGGAACCATCCATGGTGCACTTCTCCCCACAATCCCAAACATATGTAAGCCACACAGTATTACAATAATAAACCACTGCCTCCTTGGACATTCAATAACGACAGTACATGTTCCAGTCTGCCACAGTTCCACCCAGTGGGCCCCCGCTAAGAGTCCTCAATGGCCTGGAAGTACATGCCAAGTTCTATGAGCAGAAAAACAAAACCAAAAACAAAACAAACAAACAAACAAACAGACAAAAAAACCTGAGCACATATACACAAAACTGACATCCACAGCTCAATTTTTCCAAAGAGTATTCACAAGTACATCCTCTGCCAATGCAGTCTGTGGTCTCCAAGCAACAACTTCTGCAAAGCTCAGCCAGACCTGACCCCTTCTCAAAGTCTCTTCCTTTTGCCAATCTCTCTCCTACCCACATGCCGGGGGTGTTTAGGTGGCCAATGCCCTTGAAGGGGTATGCAGAGAAATTCTCAGAGACTGGAAAACTCCACAGTACTACTCTTGCACTGCTGGGGGGTGGGGAGGTCAATCAGCCACAGGCAATTATCACCACATGTGGGGCACTGTTAGTGTTACACACCAGCCAGTACTGTCCCAGAACAGTCAGTGGCATTCCATTGCTCGCCACCTACAGGCCAAACCCTGTGGTCAGAAGTTTGGTGAATAAGGAAATGGGCTGTTGATTTAAAGGCTATGCAGTTTGGGAATACTGGCAGGTTTATGCCTCAGGGACCCACCCCCTCTAAAATAGCAGTCTCAAACCTTTGAGGCACTAGGGGCCAGGTTTGTGGAAGAGAACTTTTCCATGGGATGGATGGTGGTGGGGAAGGTGAGAAAATAGGAGGTGGGGCTCAGGAAGTAATGAGAGTGAAGCTTCACATGCTTGGCTGCCACTCACCTACTGCTGTGCAGCTGGATTCCTAACAGGCCAGAGACCGGTACCAATCCATGGGCCAGGGGCTGGGGACCTCCGCTTAAAAAAAAAAAAACAAAGACTAATCACCCTGCCACCCTTTGGCAGTGCAGACCCCTTCCAAAATGAGCCTGGAATCCTTTTTTCCCATTTAAAAGTAACCCTTCTTTAAGAAACTCAGATGTCTGTAGTATGATCATTCAAGTGGCCTAGCTGGTTCCCAGTCCCAGTTCAGTTCCTGGCATCTCTCACAAGCCTGTGTGAGTATGCAGCACATACTCATGTGTGAGTATCCCATGCAGCACAGCCCATGCTGCCTCTAATTTCTGTGTGGGAGGGGTGCCTGGGTCCACCAGTCTCAGGAACTGGGACCTGCCCCAGCCCCGAGGGTCTAGCCAGGGGAAGGCGAAAGAAGCCACTTGACTGATTTCCAGGTGCACTCCATTTTAAAGACCCAGCCCAGAAATCAATGCAGGACAGACCACCTGGCCTTTTCCCATGTGGACTAATGTCTGCCATTTTTTTGTCAGCTCTCAGAGGCTTTCACCCTTTCTTGGCTGCCACTGTGCAAAAGGGGGCAGAAGTTCCCCAGCCATGTTCAAGCGCACCACATCTGTTTGCCCAGCATGGGGTGTTTGGTCCCACAGCTCCCCCATGCTCTCTACAAGCTCTCCTGTTGCCTACAGCCCTTGCCTTTTCTTTTACAGTTGCCCCAGGGTGTGGGGAGATTGTCATGGCAATCCAGGCAACTTCCAGAACTTCCTGCTACTCTCCTTTCTTTGGTGGTTGGGTGCATGCTCTCAGGGTTTATCCACAGCTTCCCAGCCATCTGGCCAAACTGACTGGTTACAGGGTGAGTCACTGTTTAACCTGAAAAACTGCTGAATTTAAAATTATTATTATTATTATTTTATTATTTACTATTATTATATTATTTACAGCTGCTTTATTGACAACAATTTTTTTAAATGGATGTCGATATATAACCAATCGTAATCCTTTTTCATATGTTGGTTATCCTTTTGGGTCTTACAGATGCTAAATAGACTAATCACATAATTAAAAAGGCAGTTGGGAAAATCAAGAGGTTTCCCACCAAGGCAGAAATTTCAACAAAAATTATTGAGATAGTAAGAGTTTTATATTTGAAGGGATTTTAAAGGATTTGATGACTGATCAGAAATTGAGAAAATTGAAAGCTGACTTTTCAAAATCTGATAGCAACAACAAAAACAACAAAAAAGATGGCCGTTTTAGAGTAAGCAGTTGAGGGCTCTTGTGCCTAGGCCCCTTGCCAGGCTCCTTAAAAATTGTCAAGAGCAAATAAAAAATTTTGTGTATTCACTCTTCTGAGTAATTCTCTTTATGTTTTAATCTTTTTGTGATATCTCTCTTCATCTATGTTTATATATGTAGACTCTGATGTTTTTTACCAGAGATGGTATTACTAGCTTATAATATTTAATTGGTGTAAAGGATTAAATGCTTATACAAATTAAGAAATATAACATACTATTTCAGATGTTTTCCAGGACTGTATAATCTGGAAAACAAATATTGGCTATTAAAGCTAGTTTAACTTTGGTTGGTGTCTTTTAGGTCTATTAACAATAAATGTGTATGTTTGTTTTACCAGGGTTTGCAAATATGACATTACATCACCTCTGATAAAATTTGTCAAGAAAATAGCTTGGATAATAATTGCCTTTAAAATATCATAAGAATATGAGAAACTAACAAGTAGATGTAAATGAAATTCAAAGAGTTAACAAAACATTTATGTAATAACTGTGCTATGCATATGTATGTTTAAAAATGGTTCATACTAAAACACAGCTTTCCAAAATGGGGAAACTAGGCTTTTAATAAGTTAAGTTCCTCCTGAAAATATGAAAATGCAGCCCTGGCTGGTGTGGTTCAGTGGATTGAGTGCTGGCTTGTGAACCAAAGGGTCACTGGTTCGATTCTGTCAGGGCACATGCCTGGGTTGTGGGCCAGGTCCCCAGTGGGGAATGGAGATGGTACTTGAGGGGCAGACACATATTGACATTTCTCTCTCTCTCTTCCTCCTTCCCTTCCCCTCTCTAAAAATAAATCAGTGAAATCTTTTAAAAAATACTGAATATTCATATATTTTAAAATAACATAGAATACTGAAGCATTAGTTAATAGATTTAGTTTACCTTCTTTTGGCTTTTAATTAGGGAAAATTAAAATACATTTCAATACATTAATATTTTAATGCATTAAAATATGTTTCATTTATCTGCCAGTGAAAGCCTATGTTTCTAATGGTTATGAAATGCATCCATTCATTTGCCAATTTAAGACAAGTTAATTATTTACTTTCTGTTGTCACTAGATAATAAGGTTCCCACAACTTAAGAATTTTAATTAAAAGAGAAAAATACTCGATGTTTTTTGTAACAGAATGTGTAAGAGATGGACATACTTTTTTTTTTTTTGAGAAAATTAAAGCAAAGTGGCTTGTCCTAGAATTTAGCTATTTCTGAATGGGTTACAGGCACATATATAGAACAAAAAAGTAGGTCATACAAGATTTGTGAAGAGAAAACTTAAGAAAGAGAATCTTATGGATTGTTAAACTAAATAAAATTAGAACAACTATAAGGCAAAAATATCAACTTAAATATCAAATATTAGCTGGTATAAAATTAGGGGTTAGTTTTCCTCTGCTGAGAGACAAGTTGTTTCCCGTACTTACTGTTTTACTTCATATAAAGTATAAAAAAAAAATATTTTTACCTAGAAAGCAAAGATTCTATATATTTTCACAACAGTTTTGTACTGTCTCCATCAGATCTTAATTATTTAAGAAAACAACCTTTTCAATGCTAAGAACTAGAGCTTGCTAACAAATTTATTTACTTAATTCACTTTTTGTTTGTTTAGGAAAAGATCAGGGACTTTTATTTAATTACATATAGTTTACATTTATTGTCATCTCATGTTGATTTTAAGTATAGAGCATAGTAGTTTGACAATCATATACACTACATGCATTTTTGATATTATGTATTTCCACTTTGGCTAACTAGGTAATTTAATAGTGTTTCGTAATGACATCCAACTTTTCAGCCACGTGTGTTTTATAACCCTTCCAGGGCTTAAATTTTAAGAGAAAATCTTACCTCCTTATAACCTGAAGATGGCTTTGGTGCAATCAGGCCTCTGAAATACCTCACAGATTTTCTATCCTTTTCTCCTAATGAAAAAATTCACTACAATTAATTAGCCTATTTGAAGTGAGGAAAGCCTCTATTTGCTTAGAAAGCCTTGTCAGGTAAAGAGAAGTATTATGCTGTATTTTAATTTTATATTTTCTTATTACCAGAATAATTATTTTAAAGATTAGTAAAAATATTCAGGAGCCTTCAAGATTCTGGATATTATATTTGTTTTATTTTTAATTCTAGTTCTTACCTTAGAATGTTTTGTTATTAAAAAGCAATTTTCTTTGTCTATTGTGTTATAATGAGAACTATAATGGTCACCAGACAAACTCTCTTGGTGCAAGCCATGTCATGTGTCAGGTGACCCGTAGGCTCTAGAATTATTCAGGAAACATATCAAGAGTGAGCTGGAATGAGAACAGAGCAACTTTCATTTAGGTAGAGAAAAACGATTAAACACAAACAAACAAAATGTCGCCAGGGTGCAGGTGCTCCTGTGAAAAAAGCAAAAGTATGTGTCCAAGTAGATACGAGCCAACTCGCCAGTACACTGTGTGTGCATGGTAAGTCAGTTATTGGGGTTTTCTGTGTTGCTGAGGGTGTTTTTTTCTAAGCTTTCTGGCTCCAAAGCCTGACTCTGACCTTTGTCTTTCGGCGGGGCGGGGGGGGGGGGGGGGTGTCTTGTTCCTAATATTGTCTGTTCTGGAATTGTCATAGTGTTAGTCCCCGCTGAGTCCTCTTTTACTTGTGCTGTCAGCTTTTATTATAATGATGGTTATAATGGTGTTTGAGATATTTTTCTGGCCACATTTTTCTCCATCTTGGATGAATCTGGTTTTAGCTAGTTCTTGTGGTGGTTTAGCTAGTTCTGTAGTCATGGCAGGAGTTTCCTTGCCATAAATTGTTCCCTTTTGTTCATTCATGGAAGTAGGAGCTCTGATAAGATGGCCTACTTGCTTATTGGTCTGTGATGTTGGCCCTACTTTCTCAATAAACTTACTGAGGTTTTTTGTTTTCCTTCTTTAAAAAAAATTTAAATTATCTTATTGTTCAATTAGAGGTGCCTGCATTTTCCCCTACACCTCCCGCACGACCCCAGCCAAACCCACCTCTCTCCCTTGCTTCCATGCCCCCCTTGGTTTTGTCCATGTGTCCTTTATAGTTCTTCCTGAAAACCCTTCCCCCATGCTTCCCTTTACCCCCTCCCCCCCAACCTCCCCTCTAATTACTGTCAGATTGTTCTTCATTTCACGGTCTCTGGTTATATTTTGCTTGCTTTTTTCTTTTGTTGATTAGGTTCCAGTTAAAGGTGAGATCATTCGGTATTTGTCCTGACCTCCTGGCTTACTTTACTTACTACACTTGCTAAGACTTCAGGAAGAAGTATAAAGGACACATGGATAAAAACCAGGGGCAGGTGGAAATGGGAGGGAGGAGGGGAGGGCTGGGTAGGTGGGTTGGGATGGGGGTAAAATATAGAAAATTGTACTGCAACAACAATTAAAATAAATTTTTAAAAAAATCCAAAGTTAAAAAAAACTTATTTCTATTTGTCTCAATTCTTCTCACAGACCCCTATCTCTGAACTTTTATCGAAGCAATGAGAGAAGAGGTTATATCCTTGATAACCATTTCCTCTGGCAGTAGTCCTGTCTCCTGCCTGTGTAAGGCATAGAATTTGGTTGTTTGTCTTGCTGGTGTTGTGTTGTATTGAGTTCTTCATGTATTTTGGAAATTAATCTTTTAATCAGATGTGTTATTGGCAAATATGTTCTCTCAGGCAGTGGGTTCGCTATTCATTTTGGTTTTTTGTTCATTTGTTTGTTTTTGCTGTACAGAAGCTTTTTAGTTATATGGAGCCCCATTTGTGTTTTTTTTTCTTAATTTCCATTGCCTCAGTAGATATACCTACAAAAATATTGCTGCATGAGGTGTCTGAGATTTACTGCCCATGTTTTCTACTAGGATTTTTATGGTTCTATGACTTACAATTAAGTATTTTATCCATTTTTGGTTTATTCTTGTGTATGGTATAAGTTGATAGTCTTTTTTTTTTCTTTCTTTTTTTTTTTTGGCTTCTACCAGCCAAATTTCCCGATGCCACTTAATGAAGAGACTGTTTTTATTTCATCATATGTCATTGCCTACTTGGTCAACTGTTAATTGACCATAAAGTCTTGCACTGGTTTCTGGGCTCTCTGCCATGTTTCATTGATCTTCATGCCTGTTCTTACACCAGTATGAAGCTATTCTGATTACAGCAGTTTTGCAGTATAATTTGATAGTGATTCCTCCAACTTTGTTCTTTTTCCTTGGGAATGCTGGGGCTCTTGGTGGATCTTACCTGGTCCTGTATAAATTTTTGGAATATTTATTCTAGTTATGTAAAATATGTCACTGGTATTTTAATAGGAATTACATTGAATCTCTAGACTATGTTGGGTATTGTGGACCCCATTAATGATGCTGACTATTTCAGTCCTTGAACACAGTATGTACTTGCACTTGTTTGTATCTTCCTCTATTTCTTTCTTCAATTTCCTATAATTTTTTAGTGCAGGTCTTTTGCCTCCTTAGATGAGCTTTTTCCTAAGTACCATAGGTGTGTTGTTGTTATTTTGTTGCAATGGTTAATGGGACTGCTCTATGTCTTAGGTGGTTTCAGAGAAAACAAATTCTTATATCTGAAAAACAAGATTATAAAATGAGCAAAATACCCAACAAAAAATTATAAAAATTATAATCATTCTTAGTTCATTCAGTTTTGTAAAGTTAATTATTTTCTATCTCAGACATTTGCCAGCAATTCATGAATCCAGATATTCCTCAGAGCTTTATAAATCTTCATTTCTCGGGGCCTCTTAAATGTATAATCTGAAGATGAAACTTTATTGCAAAAGCATGACTGTTAAGTGATGAAACATAAAAAGTCCTGGTCATGGATCTGGTTATAAAGCAATCAACAAAGAACATTGCCTCTCTGTAACATAGCGTTTTACATGAACAGGACTTAAAAATTATTATTGATTCAGGATTTTGTAGAATGCTGGATATTTTTATATAAGTTTCAATGTATATTTAATAGTAAGGCTATATACACAATATCGACCTCAGATATATCCAGAGTTGCTCTGGTCATGCGGCTCAGTTGGTTGGAGCATCAACCTGTGCACCAGAAGTTCACAGGTCTGATTCTTGGTCAGAACACCTACCTAAATCACAGGTTTAACTCCCTGTCAGGTTGATGTTTTCCATGAATATATTTTCTCTCTCTAATTTCTTGCTCTCTCTTTATCTCTCTTCAAAGTCAGTAAGCATAACCTGGATTGAGGATTTTTTTTTGAAGAGTCCAAACCTGTAGAGAATTACTATGAGTTTAATTGAGCCAAGTTGAATAATAACAATTGCTGAGAAGCAAAATTGCCATAGACTGAGAAAATACTCTGGACAGTGTTAGTTTTGCACCTTATTTTATATATTATGATGAAAGGAGGAGACATAGGGGGATATGTGTAATCCAGTGTGAAAATTCCTGAGATTGGAAAATTCCTGAGGCATTTACTATCCAGTAAAATGAATAGAAACATTCTTCTTTTGCATGTCTAGTTATAGGATAATTAACACAGTAATTCATTATACGATAGCAATCACAATGAGGAGTTCTGTGGCCTCTGGTACCGTAATTATGCCCTGAGGGATCTGGAGTGAAAAATCACTCTGACACTTCCAAGTTATGTTATTGTAAATGCAAAAAGACAATAGATAGGCTCAATTAAGGTAAAGCTCAACCATTGCCAGGGAAGATCCCAGCCTAGGACATGACTGCTAGCCATGCATCACTTTTAGTTAGGGAGTTTTAATTTCAGACCATCCCATGTGGTTACTTTATGTCTCTGAGTGTGTAAGGCTAAACCATGTGATTGTAAGGTTTGGTATATGAGCACTTTTTCACCCACACCACACATACAATGCAGCATAACACAACAATCCCTGTACAATTCACAAATATCAAATCAGCTTAAGTAGTTCAAAACCTCTCCCTTGCAATAAAGAGTGTGTGTGTGTGTGTGTGTGTGTGTGTGTGTAGCTCTTTGGAACAACCGAAAGCCATCCCTAGGTTAGGAAAATTGTCTTCTATTAAAATTTAAGCCCTGGGTGTTTGTCAAACACCTTGGCCAAAAAGACTGTATATCATTATGAGGGAAGGGAAGGCAGGAGCTGAAGCCAATTGCTCATGCACCCAACTTGGAAACCTGGTTGATCTTCTGAGGAACAGAGTGAATAGTCAACAGAGTTCAACTGACATAAAGTTTAGGAGTCAACATCTGCAAAGGGTGTGTAAAAACAATTATATATTTTAAAGGACAATTATATACTTCTTATCATAGTATTGTTATTCCAAATTCCACACAGCACCCTTCTCAGGCCTCAATCCGTTTTGTTATCTTCCTGAGTTTTATTACATTTGCAGTTAATTTTATTCTCTCACACACTAGGCCAAGTTTCTATCCCTTACTCTCACTACATCTCACCTTCCAACCTTACATAAGTGCTCTGCTTTCTAAAGTCAGCTCATATTCCTTTTCCCTTCTAATTAGAGTCTTATCTCTTTTACATCTTTTATATACAGCAGCTAGTTGGGTGAGATACCACAGTTATTGGAGTACTTCTCCAAAGACCTCCTATCTGTTTTCTACTTGTACTTTATATCTCATAAAATATTCTCCTGCTGTCTTACTTCATTTCACCTTCACCCTGGTCCTGATCACACATAAGATGAGGTGGGAGTTACAAATGCAAGTGAACCCCCTGGGTGGGTGAACCTACCAACAAAGGCACCACCAACAGGTAAAGCCCAAATACAACAAGAGAGCCCACACAAACAGAAGAAAGGGCAACCCTAGAGCATCCACACCAGGAGATCAGAGAGATCATGCCACTGAATCCCACAGAACTCCAACCACAGAAACCCACTTTACAAAGACAGCTGGCAAAGTACAGCATTGGGAACTGCAGAAACAAACAAACAGAGCTGCCTCATATGGGGAGACAAAGAAAGAATGTGCAGTAGAAAGGAATGGAAGACTGTCCAGTAAAAGAGCTAAATGAAATGGAGGCAAGCACACTACCAGTGATAGAATTCAAAGGGATGGTTATAAAGATGCTCAAGGAATTCACAGACAACTGCAAGGAACTGAGTGAGAACAACAAGAGTATGAAAAGAAATAGTAACTATAAACAAGAACCAGGAAGAAATGAAGACTACAATTTCTGAAATTAAAAAATATAGTAGACAGAAGTCCAGGCAATCTGGAAAAAGCAGAGAACTGAACACATGAACTGGAAGACAAGGGAGAAAGAAACACCCAGGTAGAGCAGGTGTACAAAATAGGACTAAAAAATATGAAGATATCTTAAGGGAACTGCAGGACGACATGAAACACAACATTTGAATTGTAGGAATAACAGCAGGAGAAGAAAGGAACAAGGATAGAAACCCTGTTCGAGGAAAAAAAAATGACAGAAAACTTCCTGAACCTGAAGAAGGAAAAGCTATGTGAGTTCAGGAAGCACAGAGGGTCCCAATTAAGAGGAACTCAAAGAGGCCCACGCCAAGACACATCGTAATTAAAACACCAAGTATTAGAGACAAAGAGGGAATCTTAAAGACAGCAAGGGAGAAACAAGAAGTAACATACAAGGTAACTCTGACAAGGCTCACAGTGGACTTCTCAATAACACTAGAAGCCAGAAGGAAATGACAAGACATATTCCAAGTAATGGAAAACAAAGGCCTGCAACCAAGACTACTCTATCCAGCATGACTCTCAGTTAAAAAGGAAGGCCAAATAAGGAGCTTCCCAAACAAAAGAAGTCTAAAAGAATACAATTCCTCCGAACCAGCTCTGAAAGAGATGCTAAAGTGTCTGCTCTAAAACAAGGATAAAAAAGAGTGAGAGAGATAGGAACACAGGTACAAAGGCAGGGAATGAATAAGTACCTATCAATAATAACCTTAAATGACAATAGATTAAATGTTCCAATCAAAAGACATAGTGGAGCTGAATGGATAAGAAAACAGGACCCACACATATGCTGTCTACAAGAGATCCTCCTCAGGAAAAAAAAAATACAAAACACATACACAGACTGAAAGTGAAAACTTGGAAAAAAGTGTTCCAAGCAAATGGGTAGGGTAAACAGAAGCCGGTTTAGCATTACTTACATCAGATGAAATAGACTTCAAAACAAGGACCATAAAAAGAGACCCGGAAGGACCCTTCATAATATTCAAGGGAAAGCTCCACCAAGAAGACAAACATTGTAAACATATATGCACCCAAACACAGAGGATGCAAATATATAAGGAAAATCTTGGAGGACTTCACAAAAGACATAGAAGGCAACACACACATACTAGGGAATTTTAACACTCCACTGTCAAAAGAGGAGAGATCTTCCAAATAAAATATCAACCAGGATATTGTGGCATTAAACATTGCCATAGATCAAATGGACTTAACTGGGATATATAGAGCCTTTCCCCCAAAGAAGCAAGATACACATCGTTTTCAAATGCACATGGAACATTCTCAATGGTAGACCACATGATAGGACACAAGCCAAGGCTCAGCAAATGCAAGAAAATTGAAATCATACCAAGCATTTTCTGGGACCATAAGGGCCTGGAACTAGAAACTACCCTCAAGGTAAAACAAACAAACAAACAAAAAACCCCCCCAAAAACCCCTCAAACACTCTCAAACGAATGGAGATGGAATAGCATGCTATTAAACAGTGGATGGGTAAATAATGAGATCTATGAAGAAATCAAAAAGTGTCTGGAAACAAATGAAAATGAACTCGCAATAGTCCAAAACTTATGGGACACAGCAAAGGCAGTCCTGAAAGGGAAGTTCATAGTGATACAGGAATGAAAAAAAAAGAAGAAGAAAGAAAGAAAGAAAGAAAGAAAGAAAGAAAGAAAGAAAGAAAGAAAGAAAGAAAGAAAGAAAGAAAGAAAGAAAGATTTCAAATAACCTAAGCCTACATCTACAAGGACTAGAGGGATAACAACACGCACAGCCCAGAGAAAGTGGAAGGAAAGAAATAACTAACGTCAAAGTAGAATTAAGTGTCTTAGAGACTAAAGGAACAATTGTAAAGACCAGTAAGTCCAGGAGCTGGTTCTTTGAAAAGATCAACAAAATCAACAAGCCTTTCAGCAGGCTCATGCAGAATATAAGAGAGATGGCAGAAATAAACAAAATCGAAATGAAGGAGGAGCAATTATAACTGATACCACAGAAATACAAAGGATGGTAAGAAATCACTACAAATTTCCTGGCAAATGACTATATGCCAGGAAATTTGAACACCTGAGTGAAATGGACACATTTCTAAAAAAACACAACCTTCCAAAACTGAACGAAGAAGAAGCAGAAAGCCTGAACAGACCAATAACACCTGACAAAGTCAAAGCAGTAATCAAAACACTCCCAAAACACAAAAGCCCTGGACCAGATGGTTTTACAGGAGGATTTTACAAAACATTTAAGGAAGAGCTAGCCCTTGTCCTTCACAGATTATTCCACAAAATCCAAGAAGACAGAAGACTCCCAAACTTTCTTAATGAAGCCAGTGTCATCCTACTCTCAAAACCGGATAATGAGCAACAAAGAAGGAAACTATTGGCTGATATCACAGATGAGCATAGACCCTAAAATCCTCAACAAAATATTGGCAACCAGCATCTGGCAATACATTAAAAAGATCATACCCCATGGTCCAGTGGGATTCAACCCAGGGATGCAAGGATGGCACAATATTCACAACTCAGTGCCATAATACATCACATAAACAAAAGGAAGAACTAAAATTACATGATCATATCAGTGTATGCATTTGATAAGGTACAGCATGATGAAAACACTGAGTAAAGGGTGCTTTCCTCAACATGGTAAAGGCCATATGCGGGAGATCTAAGTCAACATTGTGCTCAATGGGCAAAAACTAATAGCTCTCCCACTAGGAAGGGGATGAGGATGTCAGCTTTCACAACTTCTTTTTTTTATTGTTCTATCGTGTTTATTTATTACTTTAAGTGTTTTTATTGCTGCCCAAGTGCACTCTTTTCTCCACAACTTCTATTCAACATAATATTGGAAGTCCTAGCCACAGGTTTCAGACAAGACAGAGAAATAAAAGGCAACTAAGTTGGAAAGGAGTAAGTAAAATTGTCACTGTTTGCAAATGTCATGATAGTGTACATAGAAAATCCTATAGATCCCACCAAAAATACTACTCAACCTAACAAGTGAATTTAGCGAAACAGCGGGATACAAAGTCACATTCAGGAGTCGTAGGCATTTTTGTACACCAACAATGGAATGTCAGAAACAGGCATTGCGGGGGGGTTGTGGGGGGGAAGGTCCACTTGATGTAGCAATAAGAAAAATAAAGTGACTAGGAGTAAACCTAACCAAGGAGAAAAGAGACCTATACTCAGAAAACTAGACAACAGTGAAGAAAGAAATTAAGGAAGACACACAAAAAAATGGAAGCATGTACCATGTTTGTGGTCTGCAAGAATTAAGATAATCAAAATGTCCATATTGCCCAAGGGAATTTATAGACTCGATGCATTCCCTATTAAAGTACCAAAGACATATTTCACAGCTTTAGAGGAAACATTTAAAAAATTTGTATGGAGCCATAAACAATGATGAATAGCCTCATGAATTTTGAGAAAGAGGAACAAAGTAGGAAGGATCACAGCACCTGATATAAAACTGTATTAAAAGGCTACGGCAATCAAAACAGAGTGGTGCTGGCATAAAAACAGACGATAAGAGATCAGTGGAAGAGAGTAGAGGGCCCAGGAATAAACTCAAGTGTCTATGGTCAATTATAATTCGACAAAGGTGGCAGAAGCATAAAATGCAGAAAAAATAGCCTCTTCAACAAATGGTGTTGGGATATCTGGACAGCTACATGCAAAAATATGAAACTTGAACACCAATGTACACCACACAAAAAAAATAAACTCAGGGTGGAAAAAGACTTACGTATAAGTCATGACACCATAAAAGTCCTAGAGGAGAATATAGATAATCTCATCTGCCAGAGGGGAAATCTCAGATATCCATGCAGAAATATCTTCAGTGGTATGTCTTCTAGAGCAAGGGACATAAAGGGAAGAAAAACAAATGGGGTGTCATCAAAATAAAAGGCCTCTGCACATCTGAATAAAACAGCACTAAAATGAAAACAGAACCAACCATGTGGGAAAACATATTTTCCAATGAACCATGGACAAGGGTTTGATCTCCAAAATATATAAAGAACACACACATCTCCACTCCAGGAAGACAAATGACCCAATTAAAAAAACGAGCAAAGGACCTGAATAGATATGTCTCTGAGGAGGGCACACAGAGGGCCCAGAGACATATGAAAAGATGCTCAACATCACTAGCCATTAGAGAGGTGAGAACTGGAACCACAGAGAGGTACCACTTCACACCAGTCAGAACGGCCATCATGAACAAATCAACAAGCAACAAATGCTGACAAGACTGTGGAGAAAAGAGAACCTTAATGCACTGTTGGTGGGAATGCAGACTGGGGCAGACACTGTGGAAAACAGGATGCAATTTCCTCAGAAAACTACAAATGGAACTGCCTTTGACCCAGCAATCCCACTGCTGGGATTATACCCTAAGAGCCCTAAAACACCAATTCCAAAGAACCTATGCACCCCAATATTCAGAGCATCATAATCTATTATAGGCAAGTGCAGGGAGCAACCTAAGTGCCCCTCAATATCAATGTATGGATCAAAAAAAGTATGGTACATTTATGCAATGGAATACTGCACACCACCAAGAAAGAAGGAGCTCCTACCGTTCACAACAGCATGGATGAATCCAGAGTGCACTACACTAAGTGAAATAATCCAGGTGGTGAAAGACAAATACAAATATGATCTCACCTATAAGTGGATGCTAATGAACAAAACAAACAAGTAAAATATAAGAGGAGACATTGAGATAAAGAACAAACTGACAGTAACCAGAGGGGAAAGGGGAGATGGATAATGGGGGAAAACTACAAGAGGAATTGTCTAGGAATATATATATAGGACACATAGAAAAAGCCAAAAGTTGTAGGATTGAAGGTTGGGTGCGGGGAGGGAAGGGATAGGGGTTGTGGTGGGGTGGGGGGAGAAATGGAGACAACTGTACTTAACAAAAATAAAAAAAAATAAAGAAATTAAATAAAAAATCATATATCATTATGACACAATAGTAAATTATTTGTTTGCACAAAGTGAAACTAAATAGGTATTGTGACTAGAAAGGGACTGGTCCACAGTGGGTGTGCTGCAGTGTGGCCAGTACTGTGTGGGGTCTTGACTGCATGTAGGAAAGATTTCACAAGTGGAGTGCCGGTGATTTTGATAGTAGGCTTATTAAAGGTGGGACAGCAAGACAAAGGAAGGACTTAGGGTAGAGGGAGCAATAAGAGAGAGGCTAGGCAGTACTCTGCTTTGACTCATTGGAAACATTATAGGAAAAAAGTAACCCCAGCCCACACTGCCCTTGGTTCACTGGGAAGTGAAGGTCACAGAGACAGAAGTGAGCCAAGGCAGGGCTACTTTGGCCCAGTGTAAAGTCAGAGAAAAGAGAGCCTTGGAAAGTGGTGAAGGGGGTAAGCCCAGGTAAAGCTGCCAGCTGCCCACTGCTCTTTTGGCTATAAGTCTCCTGGGGACCCTTAGAGTTTAGGAGAAATCATAAAGTTCATGCCCAAGAAAGGCCATGCATATGATCTAGAATGAGCCCACACCAGGTCTTTGTCTTGAAGAGTTTTACTTTCTTTCATTTGCAGGTGAGAATCTTAAGGGAGGGTTTCAGCAGAATATTTGTCAGCTTTCCAATGCATTTTAAATATGCTGCTGCATCAAAATGAGGACACAGGGATGTTTGGAGATACGGGAATTACTCTCTGGTCAGTTTTACACTTGGCTTTTCTCTTAGGTCTGTCTGGCTCTAACGGGGTTTTCGTTACTTGTTTTCCTGACTTCACCTGGCCTTGGGTTCAGCTGGCAAAAATGTCATTAATTGGGTCTCTGTTCTCTATTTCCCAGACTAGGATGATTTAAGCTGTCTAGAGAGGAGAGATCATAGAGCACTCAAGCATCCTTGGCTGGGAAAGATATGTCTTGCAATTTACCAGCTGGCTGTAAGTTATTTAAATTGTTAGTGCATGTTTAATTTTCTCATCTCAGTTTGCACATTCCACTTGCCCAGGAACTGTCCTGTCTTCTTACTTTCCTGTGACAGTATTGAATACAAATGCAGGTTATCAAAACTTTGGTTTTTAGTATTCAAAAACTTGGTTGTGATGTTTAACTTTAAGTGATCAAAAATCTAATCAGGTTTTCCACAGGTAGGATGCTGCTGAGTAAGCACTGTTGAAGTCTCCTCTTGTGCAGTCATCATGTCTAAGTCACAGTCTCTCAAAGAACTGGAATAGCTATGAAAGCTCTTTGTCAGAGGTTGGAGCTTTGAAACAGCAGTGAGAGTCTAAGGAGCCATTCTGAGCAATGGGGAACACTCAAAAACTGTGTGGTGATGAGAGATCTGAACACCAACTGCTCCAGAGGCTTTGGGTTTGTCACACATACCACTGTGGAGGAGGTGAATGCAGCCATGAATGCAAGGCTACACCAAGGTGGGTGGAAGGGTTATGGAACCAAAGAGGGCTATCTGAAGAGATTTCTCAAAGACTGAGTGCCCACTTAGCTGTGAGAAAGATTTTTGTCGGTGGCATTTAGGAAGACACTGACGGACAACACATAAGACATTATTTTGCCCAATATGGGAAAACTGAAGTGACTGAAATCATGACTGACCGAGCCAGTGGCAAAAAGAGAAGCTTCACTTTTGTAACCTTTGATGACCATGACTCTATAAACAAGGTTGTTATTCAGAATTACCATACTGTGAATGGCCACAACTGTGAAGTAAGGAAAACCCTATCTAAGCAAGAGGCGGCTAGTGCTTCATCCAGCCAGAGGGGTGGAAGGGGTTCTGGAAACTTTGGAGGTGGCTGTGGAGGTGGTTTGGGTAGGAATGACAACTTTGGTCATGCAGGAGACTTCAGTGGCCAAGGTGGCTTTGGTGGTAGCCTGTGCTGTTGGTGATAGCCTGTGGTGGTGGTGATGGATGTGGTGGCAGTGAGCATGGTTGTAATGGATTTGGTAATTAGTCAATGTTCAAACTTTGGACACGTGAAAGGAAGAAACTTTGAAGGCAGAAGCTCTGGCCCCTTTGGTGGGGGTGGGGGACGGCAATACTTTGCCACACCGTGAAACTAAGGTGGCTGTGGCAGTTCCAGCAGCAGCAGTAGTTATGGAAGAAGCAGAAGGTTTTAATTTCTGCCAGGACACAAAACTTAGCAGGCGAGAACTGGCAAAGTGACAGGTAAGTTAGAGGTTTCAAAAGACTTGTGGACTCAATCAAGCCCAACCGTGGCAGGGCCTCACTGCTGCAAAGAAGACATGTTTTAGACAATATTCACGTGAATGGGCAAAAAAATAGAGGACTTTACTTGAGACTAATTATAAAATAGGTTATTTTAATTTCTGTTCTGTGGAAAGTGTGAAGCATTCCAACAAAAGGTTTTTAATATAGTTTTTGGGGGGGTTTGCACCCATGCTGTTGATTACTAAGTGTAATAGCCCAATCATTGCTGAATAAGTGTGTCTAAAAAAAAAAAAAACTAATCCAAAAACTACTTTATCATCAGAGGTAGGCTCTCTGCTTTTGTAAGTAGAAATAATACAAATTCTGGAATAAATAAAAATATTTTTTGTCTTTTTAACAAAATAAAAATAAACAAATTCTTCTTCTGCAGTATCTGAAACAGATAGAACTGAGGCCTAGAGGAGACCTTTAGTTTGACTGAAACTCTCTCTCCCTGAGGATTTACTCTTAGGATTATTTGTTGCCAAGCAGAACCTCATGGTTGTGAGGGCTTAATGATTATGGAAGCACCTGTGCAACAGAGAAAGATGCAGGTGAGGCAGGGTACTGAGTGAAGCCAGTTTGAATCCAAAGGGGGTTGTGGGGAGGAGACAATATCATAATAGGACAAAAGCCCCCTCTTCAGGCCCTCTTTCCCAGAGCTAGCTGGATCCCATACCCCATGACTGACCCTAATTGTTTCATGAGCCTTTATCCTCAGGACTAGAAAATTACTGGAAGTGCCCTGAAGGCACAGAGGCTCCAGCAACATACAAAATAGGACATTCCAGACCACGAGGACCCCAGTCCAGACCCTGCACCCAAAGATAACATGGAAACAAGTTGCAGCCCATCTCCAACTTCCTGCTCTACAACCACCCCATTACCCCATAAAAGGGCTGCATTCTCTCTTTCTCCCTCTCCTGTGATTTGACTAGGAAGAGCAGTGGGCAGCAGAAGCTCAACCCAGGCATATTCGATAACCCTGTCTCTGTGAGATTTCAAGAGAGGGTTCTAATCTTTCTTCATCTCTCCAGACTCTGTGGACAGCCTCCTCCTTACCCATCTTCATGGCCTGCAATCAGTTAAGTCTCTCTGACTCTCAGGACAAAAACATCCTATTGAAAGTGATAGTTTAGGGAATCTAAGATGGCGTCGGAGTAGGAAGGAGCAGACTCGGGTTTTCTCTGCTCAGGGGAGAAAATCCTGACTGATGTATGGAGTAGAAAGGCAAGCAACCAACATATTTCAGCATTTTTGAAAACAGAGGACCAAGGATTATGGCAGAACTGAAAGAACAAAGAACAGGTCCTAAGGGGAGTGCTGCAGCAAGGTAGGGTCCCAGGACAAGCGTGTGGTCCCGGGGCTGCAGCCCCAGGCCCGGGACCCACTGCTGGGTTTACCATAGGGTTCTTGGGAGAGAGCCAGGTCAACTGCTCCCTCCCCAGCTGAGCAAGGTCTGAGCGGCTCTGGGAGGAATCCAGGTGCTGGCAAACACACAGGGGCGGTGAGCACCTTTTGGAGGTAGTGGACACCAGAGGGGCCGGAGTCTCGCAGCGGACCTGGACTCCCATGGTCACCAGTCTGGCTGGAGCTTTGGCGGTGGGAGAAGCCAGGCCATGGTGGGAGAAGCCAGGCCACGGCGGGAGAAGCCAGGCCACTGTGGGGAGCGGCAGGCTTGAAAGGGAGGAATTTCTCAAGAGGAAGGAGTGAATAGGCACAGACACTGTTTGGGGAATTCTCCTAAGGTGATCAGTGGCTATAGCTTGTCTGCTACCCAGCTGTGGGCGCACTTGTGGACGGGCTCACCAGCACACGGGGCGCCTGCAAGGAGAGCATCCCCACACACCAGCCCACAGCAGTAACCCTGGGGAAAGACCTGATTCCCACACCCAGGGCCCAAAGCTGAGGAGACAGTGCGAACTCCACTGGCCAAGGAAGAAAAGCCAAACAAATCATCCTTCAGCCTGTCTCAACCAGCAAGAGCAGAAAAACAAGTTTGGCCACTTTGAAATCAAGAGACTTTTTAATTTGATTCTATTTTTTTTAACAATTTTTAATTTTTTAAGTTTTATTGTTTTTATTCTCTTTTGATTTCTTTTTCCTCTCTTATCTGATTTCTTGTTTTATTCCTTCCTCCTTCCTGTCCTCCAATTTTATCTCTTCTTCCTTCCTTTGCCTGCCTTTTCTATTTTTTACTTTTTTAATTTTTTTCCTAAATACCTACAAGTGAGACAAAATCCTGGATCTGTGAAAAGACCAAAGTTGAACCAAAAGAAGGGGCGTCACAACAGATGGGACAATGAGATAAATGTCACCCTGCTATTACAGAGAAACTGCAAGTTATTGCACATTTGTATTATTATTATTTTTCCAGTGTTCCTACATCCTTTTTTTAACAGTATTTTTATATCCCTCTTCTTTTTGTATAGCCTTTTCTGTTAGGCTGGATATATTGTATGACCTGACAGCTTTCCCCTGATATCTCTTTCTATACTGTATTACTAATCTACTGTCCTTGAACTCACCTGTGTCCCATCAGCACACTACTAGATGTTCTGTACTCCCTATTCTTGTCACCTAGATCTCATAGACTCTGTCATATGAATGTTGCCATAATATTATTGTAAATAACTGCTATTCCACGCAATTGTAATTACATCACAACACCTGCCCCGCCCCCAGATCTTAGCCCATTTCAAAGTTTCCTGAACTCTATTACTGTAGTGGTTAACTCTATTCTCTCACACAATACACTTTTACTCTCACCTTACCCCAGAATCTGACCGCCCACAACCTCCCTGCTTTATAGATCCAGCTCACAATCCTTCCTCCCCCAACAAGAGTCTTATCTTCTTTCCATCCTTTAAATCAGCTAGCTGGGTGGAAGACCACGGTTAACACTATACATAGTGAAAGGATCTCCTATATCTCCCCTACTTGCTACTACGGTAAATAGCATAGAATTCTCTGTTGCTGTCTTAAACCATTTTGCCTTCCCCCTCCAACTGAGGACAAAAAAGAATAGGTGGAGGAGGTGAACACCAGGATACCCACTGGAAGAAGAAACCCAACAAGAAAGGAACCACTAACAGATAACAGCAGAAGAAGGTGAAGGAGGGAGTAGTAACCATACAAACCTCAATCCAGGACTTATCTGGAAATACAGCTAAACAGTAGACACAGTACCCAATACAAGCAACTGAACAAGATTTCTTTAAACCCTGTACACACAGAAGAACCAGCTTCAACAAACCTGCCCTCACCAGCACAACAAAATACAGAACGTGGTGGACAAAGTGACCCACATTAACCAGCTGGAGGGAAGGAACCATCAAAGAAAGACTCAACAACAACAATCAAAACACAAAGGCAAACACAAAGCCAACTTAAACAACAGCCCAAGACCAGCGAGCTTGGGGGGTCAAGGAAACAGTACCACTGAAACTCACTGCTACTCTACTAAAGTTCACATCATAAACCGAGGGAGCCAGAACAGATCAATATAAGAAGCTGAGGTGAACAAGAAGAGTCTCACAAACAATGGGAAGACAAAGAAATACTCCCCAAATGAAAGGAAAGGAGGAAGCCTCAAAAAGAATGCTAAATGAAACAGAGGCAATTCAACTATCAGATATTGAATTCAAAGCAGTGATTGTCAGGAAGCTCAATGAGCTCACAATGAGCTACGAGAAACTACAGGGAAGCTACAATGAACTCAATGAAAACTACATCAGCATAAAAAAGGAAATAGAAATTCTCAACAAGGGCCAAGAGGAAATGAAGAATACAATTTCTGAAATGAAGAACACAGTAGAAGGAATGAAAAGCAGGATCGATGAAGCAGAAGATCGGATCAGCGAGCTAGAGGACAAAATAGAAGAAAACACCCAGAAAGAGCAAGAAAGGGAAAAGAGGCTCAGAAAGAATGAAGAGGGATTAAGAGAAATGCAAGACAATATGAAACGTAATAATATCCGTATAATAGGGATACCAGAAGGAGAAGAAGAAGAACAAGGGATAGAAAACCTAGCTGAACAAATGATGATGGAAAACGTTCCTAATTTGATGAGAGAAAAAGTCACACAAATCCAGGAAACACAGAGAGTCCCAATCAAGAGGAACCCAAAGAGGACCACCTCAAGACACATCGTAATTAAAATGGCAAAATTTCAAGACAAAGAGAGAATCTTAAAGGCAGCAAGGGAGAAGAAGGAAGTAACATACAAGGGGGCCCCAATAAGGCTAACAGCTGACTTCTCAATGGAAACACTTCAAGACAGAAGAGAATGGAGAGAAATAACCCAAGTAATGAGAACCAGAGGCCTGCAACCACGACTACTTTACCCAGCAAGGCTCTCAATTAAGATAGATGGCCAAATAAGAAGCTTCTCAGACAAAAGAAGTCTAAAAGAATACACCTCCACTAAACCAGCTCTGCAAGAGATGCTAAAGGGACTGCTTTAAGGAAAGAAAGGAAAAGAGGGAGTGAGAGAGGATCACACGTACATAAAAGGCAATGAATAAGTACCTATCAATAATAACCTTAAACGTAAATGGATTAAATGCTCCAATCAAAAGACATAGAATAGCTGATTGGATAAGAAATCGTGACCCACACATATGCTGTCTACAAGAGACCCACCTCAGGATAAAAGACCTGCACAGGTTGAAAGTGAAGGGCTGGAAACAAATTTTCCAAGCAAATGGACAGGGAAAAAAAGCCGGGGTAGCAATACTCATATCTGACAAAATAGACTTCCAAAGAAGGATGATAAAGAGAGACCCAGAAGGTCATTTCATAATACTCAAGGGAAGAATTCACCAAGAAGACATAAATATTGTAAATATATATGCACCCAACATAGGAGTACCCAAATACATGAAGAAAATCTTAGAGGACTTCAAGAAAGACATGGACAGCAACACAATTATAGTGGGGGATTTTAACACCCCACTATCAAAAATGGACAGATCTTCCAAACAAAATATCAACAAAGATATTGTGGCATTGAACAATACCCTAGACGAAATGAGCTTTACTGATATTTACAGAACCCTCCATCTCAAAGAAGCTAAATACACATTTTTTTCAAATGTACATGGAACATTTTCAAAGATTGACCACATGATAGGACACAAAACAAGCCTCAACAATTTCAAAAAATTGAAATCATACCAAGCAATTTCTCGGATCACAAGGGACTGAAACTAGAAATCAACCCCAAGGAAAACAACCCAAAACACTCAAACTCATGGAGATTAAACAGCATGCTATTAAACAATGAATGGGTCAAGAATGATATTAGGGAAGAAATCAAACGGTTTTTGGAAACAAATGAAAACGAACTCACAACAACCCAAAACTTATGGGACACAGCCAAGGCAGTCCTGAGAGGGAAGATCATAGCGATACAGGCCCACCTAAAAAAGTTAGAAACATTTCAAACAAACAACCTAACCCTACGTCTACAAGAACTCGAGGAACAACAACAAAGACAGCCCAGAGCAAGCAGAAGGAAGGAAATAACCAAGATCAGAGCAGAATTAAATGACATAGAGACTAAAAGCAGACTTCTAAAGATCAATGAATCCAAGAGTTGGTTCTTTGAAAAGATAGACAAAATCGACAAGCCTTTAAGCAGACTCATCAAGAAAAAAAGAGAGAAAACCCAAATAAACACAATCAGAAATGAAAGAGGAGAGATTACAACAGATACCACAGAAATACAAAGGATTGTAACAAATTACTACAAAGAGCTGTATGCCAAGAAATTTGAAAACCTAGATGAAATGGACAAATTTCTAGAAAAATATAATCTTCCAAAACTCAATAAATGGAAGCAGAAAGCCTGAACAAACCAATAACAGCAAAAGAAATTGAAGCAGTAATCAAAAAACTCCCAACACACAAAAACCCTGGACCACATGGTTTCACAGGAGAATTCTACAAAGCATTTAAGGAAGAGCTAACACCTATCCTTCACAGACTATTTCAAAAAATCCAAAAAGATGGAAGACTCCCAAACCCCTTTTATGAGGCCAACATCATCTTAATTTCAAAACCAGATAAAGACACAACAAAGAAAGAAAACTACAGGCCAATATCGCTGATGAACATTGACGCTAAAATCCTGAACAAGATACTGGCAAACCGCATCCAACAGTACATTAAGAAGATCATACACCATGACCAAGTGGGATTCATTCCAGGGATGCAAGGATGGTACAATATTTGCAAATCAGTAAATGTAATACATCACATAAACAAAAGCAAAGACAAAAACCACATGATCATATCAATAGATGCAGAAAAAGCATTTGATAAGGTACAGCACCCATTTATGATAAAAACACTCAGTAAAGTGGGAATAGAGGGAGCATTCCTCAACATAATAAAGGCCATATACGAGAAACCTACAGCCAACATTATACTCAATGGGCAAAAATTAAAATCTTTTCCACTAAGAACAGGAACAAGACAAGGATGTCCACTTTCACCACTTCTATTCAATATAGTCCTGGAAGTTCTAGCCACAGCAATCAGACAAGAAAAAGAAATAAAAGGCATCCAAATCAGAAAGCAGGAAACAAAACTGTCACTGTTTGCAGATGACATGATACTGTACGTAGAAAATCCTCTAGACTCCACCAAAAAACTGCTTGACCTAATAAATAAATTTGGCAAAACAGCGGGATACAAAGTCAATATCTAGAAATCAAAGGCATTTCTGTACACCAACAATGAAACAACAGAAGCAGAAATCAAGAAAAAAATCCCATTTGAAATAGCAAAAAGAAAAATAAAATACCTAGGAGTAAACCTAACCAAAGAGGTAAAAGACCTGTATTCAGAAAACTACATAACACTGAGGAGAGAAATCAAGGAAGACACAAACAAATGGAAACATATACCGTGTTCATGGATTGGAAGAATTAATATCATCAAAATGTCCATACTACCAAAAGCAATTTACACATTCAATGCAATACCTATTAAAGTACCAATGGCATGTTTCACAGACATAGAACAAACACTTCAACAATTTATATGGAACCATAAACGACCCCGAATAGCTGCTGCAATTTTGAGAAAGAAGAGTAAAGTAGGAGGGATCACAATACCTGACACTAAACTATACTACAAGGCCACTGTAATCAAAACTGCCTGGTACTGGCATAAAAACAGGCACATGGACCAATGGAACAGAACAGAGAGCCCAGAAATAAACCCAAGCCTCTACGGTCAATTAATATTTGACAAAGGAAGCAGCAACATAAAATGGAATAAAAATAGCCTCTTCAACAAATGGTGTTGGAAGAACTGGACAGCTACGTGCAAAAAAATGAAACTCGAGCACCAACTTACACCTTATACAAAAATAGATTCAAGGTGGATAAAAGACTTAAATATAAAGCGTGACACCATGAAAGTCCTAGAAGAAAACGTAGGTAGGAAAATCTCAGATATTTCACGCACAAACTTTTTTACTGACTTGTCTCCTAGAGCAAGGGACATAAAGGAAAGAATAAACAAATGGGACCTCATCAAAATTAAAAGTTTTTGCACAGCTAAAGAAAACAGTATCAAAATAAAAAGAGAGCCAACTGTATGGGAAAACATATTTGCCAATGATACCTCAGACAAGGGTTTAATCTCCAAAATATATAAAGAACTTACACGGCTCCACTCTAAGAAGACAAGTAACCCAATTAAAAAATGGGCAAAGGACTTGAACAGGCACTTCTCCAAGGAGGACATACAGAAAATCCAAAGACACATGAAACGATGCTCAATATCGCTAGCCATCAGAGAGATGCAGATTAAAACCACAATGAGATACCACTTCACACCAGTCAGAATGGCCATCATAAACAAAGCAACAAACAACAAGTGTTGGAGAGGCTGTGGAGAAAGGGGGTCCCTAGTGCACTGTTGGTGGGACTGCAGACTGGTACAACCATTATGGAAAGCAGTTTGGAACTTCCTCAGAAAACTAAAAATGGATCTGCGTTTTGACCCGGCAATTCCACTGCTGGGACTCTATCCTAAGAATACTAAAACACCAATTCAAAAGAACCTATGCATCCCAATGTTCATAGCAGCACAATTCACAATAGCTAGGTGCTGGAAGCAACCTCGATGCCCATCAGTAAATGAATGGATCATAAAACTATGGTACATTTACACAATGGAATTCTATGCAGCAGAAAGAAAGAAGGAGCTCCTACCCTATGCAACAGCATGGATGGAGCTGGAAAGCATTATGCTAAGAGAAACAAGCCAGGCAGTGAAAGACAAATACCACATGATATCACCTTTAACAGGAATCTAAACAACAAAACAAAACAAAACAAAAACTAGCAAAATATAACCAAAGACACTGAAATAGGGGATAGTCTGACAGTGACCAGAGGGGAGAGAAGAGGGAATTTCAGGGGGGAATGGGTAGGGTTTACAGGAACAAATTTGGAGGACACATGGACAAAAACTAGGAGTGCAGGGTAATGGGGGGGAAGGGGGGAGGGTTGGGGGGATGGGCTGGAATGGGAGTAGGGGGGAGAAAACTGTACTTGAACAATGATTAAAATTTAAAAAAAAAATTTAAAAAAGTGATAGCTTATCCAATGTCATTGACATTGTCAATAAACCCTGGTGTTCGGTCTATCACTTTCCCAGGGTTTTTGGTGGTGGCTCCAACCCTCTCTCCTCTGGGTTTGGTCTGTTCTCAGGGCCCCGAGACACCTGACTCTGAGGCAGGACCTCATGTTTAGCCTACCCTCAGGCTCGAGGACACTCAGCTCTGGCCACAGATCTCTAGATCATTTGAGTTGGTGACACCTTTTTCAAACTTTCCCCCCACCCCTTGTTTGTTCTCATCCCTGAGATATTATTTCCTTTTCTTTTTCGTAGTTCCCATCATGGACAATGCTCAATCAAACTGCCCAAAGACTCCCCATTGAGATGTCTACTTAAGAACTCGAAGGCTCTGGGACTTACAGACCTCAAGCACAAGTGCTTGATTTTCTACTTCATCATGGCCCCGCCTCAGTACAAACTGGGTGACCAGGAGGCCTGGCCCATGGGCATATCTCTTAACTATAATACTATCCTCTTACTTTACCTACACTGTCACTGTCTCAATTCCCTACTTAGGTTTAGATCTCAGGAGGAGACAAAATTTTAACCTTCAGTGGCAGCTCCAGGGATTCCAGACCTTGGTCTCCTGACTATGCCCTTTTGTTCAAATTTGCCTCCCAAGATTTGCTCCCTCCTTTCTCTGACCATTCTATTTCCATCTCTACCATCAACCCCTGTCCCACACTGTAAAGACCCTGAATTGTCCTCCTGGAGACCCAAGAGCTGCCCAATCCTAGGAAGAATTGGGCCTGCCTCTCAATGTAGAGGGGGAAAAAGTGACATTTTAAACTCAAGCTGCTTTTCCTCTTCTTTGTCTGAATCTTTAACACCCCCTCCATCCCTTCTTTCTACTTGTCCAACTCTGGACCTCTCCTGTTGCCCCCCACCCCCCACCCTGCACCCCGTTCAGACTGGGTTTCTCCCACCCATTTATCTTCCCAGCAGCCCTGTCCCACCGAGGCTCTTCCCTGCTTCTTGCTTCCTTGGATTCAAGCCCAGACTTTCTTTTTTCCACTGCTCATCCACATTCCTTGAAGCTTTCATTCAGTCTCCACAGGTCTTCTTGCTTGGTATTTGGGACCTCCCATCCCCTTTCCCAGCCTCCTCAAAAGTTGTCAAAAGCAAATGGAAAAAATCTTATGCTTTCTCTACAAAAATTAGTAATTCCAATTATGTGTATGGCCTTTATGTGTTCAGTTTTCAGGAGTGTGCTCTTTATTTCATATATATTTGTCTGTGTATTATATGTAGTATGGTTCCTGCCTTGGCATGGCATAACTAGGGTATAATATTTTATTGGCTTAAAGAAGTTAAATACTAATAATATACATTAGGTGTGATCTGGAGGTTTGTACAAATTATTTGATATCAAAACTTTTATGTGTATATATATATAGTGTGTATGTGTGTGTGTGTGTGTAAGCTTCTTTTACAACAAGGTTAAGTCATAATCTTTTGGTTAAATATATTTAACAATGTCCCCAAAGTTTAAACTTTAAAAACTGAGAAATTACCTTGAGTTTTTCCAAAGGGTCCCTAGAATACCTCAAGATTGGTTTTCTCTCCTCACAAAAAAAGAAGTTTTAAACTAGTTAGGCCTATTTAATAGGCTCAAAATGACATGGGAAGCTTTGCCAAACAGAATAATAACTATAGTTTATTTATGTACATGTATTTTTATCAAAATAGATGCTGTAGAAGTTTCAACCTGCCCTAGAAAGAAACTTGCAAAAATTTAAAGCCAAGTTCAAACAGGAAGCTCTCAGGGGTAGCAGGTGTCCTGCCAGTGACACTGGATAAGCCAAGAGTGATGATTCCCTGTGGGAACATCAAACAGTGGCACTCTGGGTGTTTGCAACTCACACACTCGGAACTTGGGAATTGTTTCCAGTGCTCAGTGCACACTTCCAAACGTCCTTACAGCATTGTCAAACCTTGCATAGTCTTTGGTCTTTACATATATTGAAATTGTGTGTCAAATCTAAAACTATGGGCTATATATTGTTGTTTTATGTTGTTCATAGTAATTATGTCTTACCACGAAAGTGTTGTCTTGGAAATGTTACAACTTTTCTTCTTACAAGAGGAAAGGTTATTAATCAATTGCATTATTATAATTGCAGATTGGGTTTCTATAACCATGTCATTTTAAATTTTGTCATTTATAAACAGTCATTGTTTTACTCTAATGCATTTGCAAGTGTATCTTTTCAAAGTTTCATGAGAAGAACTCTGGCTCACTTGAAATTACAGGTATCTAAGCAGGCCATATCTTTGAAGTAAATGAGGATTCCTGGAAACCTAACAAGTAACTGAACGAATGGAAATACAGGCAACTAATCAAAACAAAAAGATTTGATTAAAAATATTGGTAATTTTAAGGATATTTGTTTTCCAGATATAAGGAAATGTCCCCCCCCCCCAGAGCAATTTGCAGAGCATCCCCTCATAAGCAATGTTGAAGCATTTACATTCCCTCCTACCTAATCTGTCCAGAGTTCAGCAGCTCTTAATGAATACTATTTTCATGGCAATATACTTGTTTGCTTAAAACCAATAAGAGTTAGTTTGTTTAAACCCAGCTGTTCTCATCACAATAGCATCGGTTTGCAAGTCTGGTTTTATTAACCAAGTATTTGTCTGCAATGTCATATCGAAAGAGTCATGCCTGGACTGTGCGTGTCGCCTGAAAGCCTTAAGGAATTAAGATTGACTTTTGAAGCCAATAAGATCCCCTCAGAGAAGTGAGTGAGTACCTTGCGTGGTCACGTGGTCCCTGGTGTGTCCTTCCAGGTAAGGAATGAAGGTTGCTTTCCTGAGAGATAGCAAGGAAGGACCTTGAGAACTTAAGGAATTGAGCCAAACCTATAGGCATTTTAGGCAAAGCCAGATGGCAACTGTGTGGCTTGGCCTCTGTACCCTGAAGGGTAGACTAAAGCTCAATGTGACGGTTCCTTGTAAAATTCCTGCAAAGCAGATTTGAAAGAGCCTATATGATCAATTACTATTCTTGTTGTGTTCTTGCAAACAGGCCAAATTGAAACTGGGCTTATGTGCAGTCTCTTTGATAAAATGAGGGTGTTTTAGGGAGGGACACTGTGTTTCAATGGAAATCACTGTATCCAACTGTTACCCACAAACTGAATTGAAGCCTAACTTTTCTAGTTGTCTTCGAAGCTAATGTTTCATTACTTCTTTCATCCCTTGACTTAGAACTATAGAGAGCTACTGATGCACTGTCAGTCACACAGAATTTGCTTACTGGTCTGCCTTTCCCTTTTGGGGATTTTAAGGCCAATATCTAGTCCTGGTTTTTCCTGATTAACTCCCTTGCTAGAACCTATAGCAGCACATTCCATTCTCAATTTTGGGCCATCTCTCCTCTAATATCTCATATCCTGCATTCAACGGCTCTGGGATATTCCCTCCATAAATTGTCTCCAGTTACATCTCGTGCCTTTTGGGCTGTGCAGTTCCACTCTCTCCCTGTTAGTGACCCATACCTGGATCCAGAGAGGCAGGAACAACTTTACCTCCATAACCCCCCCCCCCCCCCAGCAGTTTTAGAAGAAGAGAACTTTGTCCCTACTGCCCAGAACCAGAATGGGTCCAGGTCATTAAGAATAAATCCATTTCAAAAACCAGAGGGGGGGATAATAGGACAAAAGCCCCCATTTCAAGCCCTCTTTCCCAGAGCCAGCTGGCTCAGGACTAGGAAAATTACTGGAAGTGCCCTGAAGGTGCAGAGGCTGCAGGAACTTATGGCAGGACATACCAGACCACAATGACCAGACCACCCCCTACACCCAAAGATAATGTGGAAACAAGTTGCAGCCCAATTCCAGCACCCTGCTCTACAACCACACCATTACCCAATAGAAGCCAAATACCTAACACCCCTGGGGCTGGTGCCCATTGAGACAGACACCTAGCCCTTTCTCTCCCTTGGGGAAGTAAAAATAAAACCCTTACTCTCTGCACTTTCTTCTCTTTCTGAATACTTCCACAGCTCTAACATGTCATATTAAAGTAATAATGTTCCTGAGCCATGTTAAAGTGTCAACAGATGTTTGTTACTGTATGAAAAGGAGATGGCAGTACAGAAAAGTTTCTCTGTCAATTGCAGTTAATTGAAATGACTTATCCAGTAAGAAAACGGCTTTGAAGTTGGCAAATTGCATTTTATAAATACCACAACATGACAATGTTCAATTATTTATGTGCTTGAAATATTTTGGTGACTTTATAGAACAGCTAATTGAAATAACACTGGGGAAGGCAAGTCCAGGGAGAGGTTAAATCCCTCTCTTTTCTTTCCAAAGACGTCTCTCTCTCTCTTGTTTTTTCTTTTGCTCAAATCTGCCACTCCCCACACTGTTGGGAACTGCCCTGCCTGGTTTCAGAAGCTGTAACCCCCTATGGCTAAGGCTGAGTGAGAGACCTTGGGACCAGGAGTCACTAAGGAGACAAAGCTTATCTCCCTGGCAGAGGCACCACCTCTGCCCCCTTTTACTTCACCCTGCTAGGCCCAGAGAGGATGACCAGTTAGCCAACAATGGGTAAGAATGACCTGAGATAGGCATGGTCACAGAGCAGCTCTCAGGGAAGGAAGGACCTGGGGGGCATTAGGAAAAGGGGGTGATGGACCCTCGCACCTTGGCTTTGACATAGCCTGAGTCTTCATTCTGCCTGTGAGAAGTCTCCTAATCTCTTGGCTGCCTTACTTCGTGTGCCTGACTTAAGCCTGAAACAATGACAGAGGGAGGTGCAGCCCTGGGCAGGAAGGGGTGTCCCCCAGGGTGATCAGGCCTAAGAAAAAATGCATAAAATCCTGTGAAACCTCCTTTGCTAAGAATGTCCTCAATTTTCTGATAAGGGTCCAAGCATGAAACAAGTTTGTTTCCCAAAGTTTTATGGCCCTTTAGCTAACTGACCCCAACTCGGAAGAAGCACTCATAGGCCTTTATATGTTATCTCTTGTTTGATCCTTACTGCCTGACAATGATTAATAAGCTTCACCTGTATTCCCATGCGAATTGAACCCAATAAAAGCCCACTGAGGAAAAGGCTCCTGGTCTTCCTCCTTTGAGAGATCAGCCACCTTTCCTCCCCAATCAGATCATGTCTTGGTAGACTTATTCTCACCCGGGCAGGATGGAGGTGGAGGAGGGTGTGGGGGAGGGCTCTGTGGGCAGATCCCCCCACCCCTCACCCCATCCATGCTCCATCCTCCCCTGTCAGCCTACCCTCTATGAGTCTGTGTCTATTCTGTCAGCTTACTGTGCTCATTAGATTTCACAAAGGAGTGAAATCATATGGTACTCTGGCTGGCTTATTATAATATTCTCCAGGCCCATCCAAGCTGTTGCAAAGTGTAAGATTCCTTTCTTTTTTATGGCTGACTAATATTCTGTTGTGTGAATATACCACAGTCACAGACATGGACAACAGCACGGCGATTATCAGAAAGAGTGAGGTGCAGATGGTTGAGGGCAAGTGGAGGGGGCATTAGGGGGGGAAAGGTAATGGATGGAGAACTCACTCTTGATGGTGAGCACACAGCAAAGTATACAGATGATGTGTTATAGAACTGTGCACATAAAACCTGTATAATTCTGTTAACCAATGAATTCAATAAAAGAGAAAGAAAAAAAGAAAGAAAAAGAAAGGAAGGAAGGAAGGAAGGAAGGAAGGAAGGAAGGAAGGAAGGAAGGAAGGAAGGGAGGGAGGGAGGGAGGGAGGGAGGGAGGGAGGAAGGGAGGAAGGAAGGAAGATAGGAAGGAAGGAAGGAAGGAAGGAAGGAAGGAAGGAAGGAAGGAAGGAAGGAAGGAAGGAAGGAAGAAAGAAAACTCTACAAGTTGGGGATATAAGTATATATAAAAAATGCTGCCTTCTTTATTAACTTCAGAGTTTTTCTCTTGAGGCTCCTTGTTTTTAGTTGTCTGACAGTGGGCAAGGGCATTCCAAGTGCATGCAGAGAGTTAAGAGAATAAGTAATTTCTAAGGTCCCTTAAACATTAAAAGAAATCTTATATTTGTGACACCAATTACATGAGGTTGCCCACTTCTAGGCTCCACTAAGGAAAACTGAAACCTCTCCTTTTTCAACATGACCCCAAGAGAGGAACAATTTGATTAATGCCTTAATAATTAACAAAATTTGAAACTTTTCTGAATCTTCTTTACTTTCCTTGTGGACCAAGAATAAATGTGATACCTGGCTAATATAGATTCCATGTAATTTTAAGTGTTTGTTTTAAGGGAAAGGAGCTTTATCTTGCCATAAAAAGGGAAAGCACTGTTGCACAGTTAAAAATAATTTTCATTGACACTAATAGAATTTAAGTTAGACCCACTACTTTAGCATACAGCACTAATGCAAAAGATTGTCATTTCCACCCTGGCCGGTGCAATTCAGCAGATTGAGTCTGGGCCTGCGAATCAAAGAGTGGCCTGTTCAATTCCCAGCAAGGCCACATGCCTGGGTGGTGGGCTAGGTCTCGGGTTGGGGACTCGAGAGAGACAACTGAAACCAGAAAAGACACCAGTGTTTGGGGTGCCTGTCACTACCAAACCCAACAAGCCATGACAGTGATTGAGTCTTTATGGGTGCTTTATTCAGGTGGCCGGTGATCTTAGAAGATGGTGGATTTGAATGCTTACAGACCATTTTGTCTTCTCTTTCCAGGCCAGACTTTTTATAGTGGGGAATAAAAAAGGTGTGGTGAGAGCTTTGAGATTCAGAAGCTGCATCATTCCTGTCCTGGGCAGTTAGCTGTTCCCAGGGGAAGGTGGTCATCTCTCTCTCCCTAGAAAACAAAGGTCTGGATGCTTCCAACTTGTCCCCAGGCAGTAAACTTTAGCCATGTGCCAGGAGGTTGGCTGTTTCCCCAGGAGCCAGGATGGGCCTTATCTATAGTGTCTGAACAAAAGCCTTAACATACACACTACTTGCTAGACTTACAACTTTTTAACTTGGGCTAAAATTTTTCAAGTCTTGAGTCCCCTATCATTTCCCACTGTTAGTATTAAACCCTCTCATTTGTATGTGATCAGAACTTAGCATTGGACTGTCCAGTGGGGTGGGGAGTTTAGGAATACACCTAATTGCAGACCTACATAAGGAGGAACACTGTGTGCAAGAGCTAGCTATGATACTGAAGAAAATGACAAGGATAAAAACAATAAATGTCTCTCAAAGACCAGATATACTAGGCAGCCAGGGCATTACTTTAGACAAGTTAATACCAAAGAATCCAAGTCAATACCAAAGAATCCCACTCTCAGTTTTACATTGGACACTACGCCATTTACTTGCTTGACTTTTTGTTCTATGAGCTGTGAACTATCAGTTAAGTTAAGACAGAAGATTCCTTTAAATTCTTCACACCCATGATTGTGCCCTACCGGAAGGTAGTCTATAGCTGCATGATTATTCAGTACTGCTTTTCTGACTTGTCTTAGTTCTTGACTAATGGCACTGATGGCTTCCGAGGTGGCATTCAAAGCTTTTGCCATAGCACAGGCTAATCAGCTATTTCTACATTCAAATAAGTTACCGTGGTTGGCATTACATGTATAGTTAAAGACACATGTTCAGCAGGGCTAAAAAGGTCTAAGTCACTGACACAATCAGGTATAAAGGGGAGATCCCGTTGAACCCGGGTTAGGTGGGGTTCCTGAGGCATGAACACCATAAGTCCTCCAGAGAGCACAGTCCCCTAGAGCCGTTTGCTGGAACAAGGGAATAGACTGTCATTCCACATACCAGGAACCATCCTGTTGGCAGTTTAACAGAAACATAGGCATAAGATACATCACTGGTGATGGTGCAATTCATCTTCACACCTGCTGAGAACACAAGACAGTTTTAGCACAGTTGACAAAAGTTGCACAAACCCTAGCTGGGGTACATTAGTGACTGTCAAAAAAAACAAAACAAACAAAAAAACCCATATCCTTGTCCTTTATGGTCACCACTGGTCCACAATTATAAATATCAGAGGAGGTCATTTTCTTTTCAATATGATCAAACACGGTATAATTTCTAAGGCTTTCCAAAGGAGTACAGACACTTAGAAGACAGGAAGTGAAAGTTTGTTCAACATAAGTTCCTCCTGCAAAGCAAAAGTCAGAAATATCCAGAACAGTTTTTGCTAAATAGACCCAAATATTTTCATCTTGTTTGAATGGAATAAGTCGCCCATGACAAGGGGTCAAACAGGAGGTAAAGAAAAGAACGTAAGTCATTGTTTTCCAAAGATGACTTTCAGATCTTCCTCCAGTGCTTTCTTTATTCTGGTGTGATGAGTCCAA
Organism: Phyllostomus discolor; assembly: GCF_004126475.2. Taxonomy (NCBI): domain Eukaryota; kingdom Metazoa; phylum Chordata; class Mammalia; order Chiroptera; family Phyllostomidae; genus Phyllostomus; species Phyllostomus discolor. The sequence goes on from NW_023397496.1 coordinate 237,615, forward strand.
GGTTTTATTTCTGCCAGCTTCGCCATGGTGGGCATGGTGAGGAGTGTGTCCCAAGGTCCAACCTGCTTTCCTCCTCATTGCGTTTTTGAAGATGCCATCATGCAAATCTTCAGTAGCACCTTGTCTGCAGGCTCAAAGGAAGGCAGCAAACCTGTGTGGGACAGAAGTCACTAGTACAGGCAAGGTCATTCATCACAGCTAAGGCCTGACTTAAATGCTGTACATATTTTTTTTTTACCTTGAGTTTTTTATCTATATACATATCTCTCGCCCCAACTGTGACCTGAAATGGCTACCTGTACACAATTCCATAGGGACTCACCTGAATCCCACTTCGAGGAGCCACCCTTATCCTGAGCAGGGCAATAGGCAAAGCTTGATCCCGATGGAGATGAGTTTCTTGACACAGCTTGGCTACATTTTTCTTCAAGGTGTGGTTCATCTTCTCTACCTTCCCAGAAGCCTGGGGTGTCCATGCCGTGCGGAGACTCCACTTGATTCCTAAAAATTTACTAACCTCCTGTGTAATTTCTGAAACAAAAGCAGGTCTGTTACCAATCTGGACACTGCCAGGGAGGCCAAAGTGAGGGATTATTTCCTTCAGTAAAGCTTCCACTGCCTCTACAGACGTCTCCATTTTAGTAGGATAAGCTCCCATCCATCCTGGAAAAAGGCGTCAGCAAAGACTAACAAATATTTCCACTCTCAGACCCTTGGCATCTGAGTAAAGCCTATTTGCCAGTTCTCAAGTGGACACTGTCCTTGGTATTGCTTTCTTTCTTTCTCCTTTGATGGGGACCTGTCCTGGGGTTGTTCTTCCGGCACACGACACATCTAGCAATTACTTTTCTTATGGCTCTAGTAATTCCAGGACCTGTGAGCCATAGTTTGTCATGGGTAGTTAATGAGTCTTTTCCACCATGTGTGGCCTCGTGCAAATGCTTTATGACTGACTCTACTACATGTTCAGGAAATCAGTATGGCTCCTTTTTTATTCTTTTTCCATCCCCTATCAGGACCTTCTTCATCAAAACTCCATCCCCTAGCTTTCTGTAAGTCTGCAGTTGAATATTGAGGGTCAAACTGTGACAAGTGCAGACCAGCTACCAAGGACATTATAAACATTACTTTAGCAGCCTCTTTAGCTCCCCGCTCAGCCAGATTGCTTCCTCTTGCTGTTACAGAACAGACGGGGGTGGGGGGGTGGGGAGGCAGTTATTGGCCCACTAAAGCATGCCAAAAACTGTTGCAGAGCATGACCAAGTGGGGTTCAATATACTATTACTGGAAGGAACCCTGCCCCCCCTCGCCCCTCACTAGGTTCGCCTGTCCACTGCCAGAGGAAAGATGTCTCTCAATGCCAGAGATTTGTGTAAGGAAAGAAAATATTTAATTAAAGCTATACAGACTTCCCCTGGCTGGCGTAGCTCAGTGGATTGAGCGTGGGCTGCGAACCAAAGTATCGCAGGTTCGATTCCCAGTTAGGGTACCTGCCTGGGTTGCCAGCCATGACCCCCAGCAACCGCACATTGATGTTTCTCTCTCTCTCTCTCTTTCTCCATCCCTTCCCTCTCTCTAAAAAATAAATAAATAAAATCCTTAAAACAAATGAAGCTATACAGACTTAAAATGGTGACCTAATGTCTTCATCAAAATATTAAAGTCCTTTAGGATACCCACAGACTCACACAGTCCTTCCTTCTCCTTCTGCCCTAATTTGGAACACTGTGTCTCAGGAAAAGAAGTAGATGTCCGTGATTCAGACTGGAATCCAGGATTCAGATTGGAGTCTGGCACCATCAGCTGGGTCACTGTCAGCATCTCCAGCTCTGGACCCCAGTTAATCCAGAGTCATGTGGCACCTTCTCATGGCCCACTAGCAAAAGTCCTTTCACCATTTTTCTTCCATGCAAAGTCTCTCCTGCTTCCTAAGCCATGTAGCCAAGGGGTGCACCCCAAAGCCACAAGATACTCTCCCCAGCAAAACTGCGGGGGTCCCCACTTTGCCAAAGCCATGTGGTTCTCCCCTCAACAAAGCTGTGGGGCTCCCCACTCTGGCAAAACCTCATGATTCTCTCTCCAATGGCTGCTGCGTCTGGGTTTAAATCCCCACACCAAACTTCTTCTGTGACCCCATTTCTGACTCCTCCCACAATCAGCTACACCTGCCAGCATTCCTGCATTATTCCAAGTTTACTGGGCTGCCATCATGAGTCTGGGCAGGCGTGGCCCGATGTCATGGAGCCAGTCTTCTCCAAGCCCTCACGCAGGTGCTAGAACCAGGGGGAGCTGACCCCACCCCCACTCCCTCAGTTACAACTTGGGTGGAAGTCACTTCCATTCCCCCCTCCCCCTGGGGTTAAGGCACAGCCACAGCTATTTAACATATCTATGCAACCAGTTAAAGGCTATAGATATGTTAAGTGACCATGCCAGAGGTTAGCTGCAAAGCTGTGGCTGTAGAAAATAAATGTGCATGTTCCTGCTCCATGTGTGCCTTCCCCCAACTCACACCTGTGGGGGAAGGGGTGAGGACATTCTATATATCTTTCTAATGGTTCCTGGACACCCTGAATTCGGACCACATTATGAATCCCATTTGGGGCCCCCCTATTGGCTACCCCGTTTCATAGCCACTTTAGTGCCCTCTTCCTGATGCCCTGGGCAGTGCATACCTGTAAAGGTACCTGAACAGCCCCTAATAATTCTTAAATTTCTGCTGCATGCTTAATGTCCTTTTTACTTGGAGGTTAACAGTTCTTTGTCCTCCCAGATGAAACCATGTGCATGCAAAATCAGAAAAGCTTACATTCACTCGATACACACATACACTCTCTTTCCATGAGACACTTCTAGCACCCTCGTCAATGCAATTAGTTCAGCTTTCTCAGCAAAGGTTCCTGGTGGCAAGGCCTTGACCTCCACTACTCCTTCAAGAGTCACAACTGTGTACCCAGCCGCTTTGCTTCCTTTGTCCACATAACTGCTTCCATCTGTATAGAGAGTGCAGTCTGCTTCTTCTACAGGATGGTCCTGTAAATCAACTTTGCTAGAGTACACTTCATCAGTTATTTCAGCACAGTCATGTATTAGTGCAGCTGAGTCAGGGTCTGGGAGAAAAAGGCAGGAATTACTTTACTTACACTTTTGAGGGAGACGTTGGGATTGTCGAGAAGAAAGGGCTTGGCACCTGCCCATTCTTTCAGCAGGCAGCCACATATGCCCCTTTTGCTCCAGCAGGCTGAACACTTGCTTCGACACGTAACTGGCATAGGCTGCGCCAAGGCAAACTTTTTCTGCTTCCTGCAAGAGCTTGCAGGTGGCTGCCACTCTCAAGCAGGCTGGCCATCCCTGGACAGTGTGATTTAATTTCCTTGACAATTATGTGATGGACTGCAAATGTCACTGAGCATTTGGGTGAGGAATTCCAGGGCAATGCCCTGTTTGTCACACACATATCATTGAAAGGGCTCCAGTGGGTTTGAAAGCCCCAAGGCTGGTGCTGAAGCCAGGTGCACTTTCAGGGACTCAAAAGCCTGAGTGCACTCCTTTGTCCACTCTAAAGGGCTATATTCCGGTCCCTTCAGAGCCTCACACAGTGGTTTACCAATGAGCCCAAAGTTTGGGATTCAAATGCAGCAGTCTCTTGCCATCCCCAGGAATCTCCTTAACTGTTTCCTGGTGTTGGGAGGGGTCCTCTGTGGACTTCTGCTGTACCACTTGCCCCACACTCAGACTTTTCTTTCTGTTCAGGGATGCGTTTCCCCATTCCCTCTAGGAGGCATCTCTTATAATGCTCTAAGAGAGGAAGGCCATCCCCATTAGGGGCCCAGTTGGGTTCAGTCAGGCGTATTTCCCTGGGGGGGCCTAGAACCCCATCCAGATTTTCTTGGTGAAACCTCCAAGCCCCTTCTTTTGCCATATCCAACACCAGCCTCTGCTCATCCCCCTTACTGAAGCAAAGAATTCAATAAGGCTCGTATGTCTGCCCAATTCCAGGATCATCTCTATAAGAAGGGTTTGAACTGTTCCAGTTTAACAGGTCCAATGTAGAAAACAGATTATGTGCCCAATAATATCCAGCAAGCTGACCCTCTGGCCCTACTCCCACTGAAAGTCTGCACAAAGGATATTGCCATGCCCTGGTAGGGGCTTTTCTTCTAGCAAATTTGGTTCCTTGACCAATTTGAGACGATGATGTCAGGTCAGGCGCACTTTCCCCATTTCCCTCATTGGAGTAGATCTTGTGTGGCTGTGGGAACTCTGACCAGCTTGCAGTGGTCATAATATCTAGCTCTTTCTGGCCCCTCTCCTCTGAGCTTCTATCTTTCACATGTAAATTCCCTTTTCTCTGAGCCATTAACTTCTTTCTTTCTTTTTTTCTTAACTCTGCATGCATCTTTATCATGTAAACTCAAAAAAAAAAAAAAAGAAACCTTGTAGATAAGGCATTCTGTCCCACTTCCCTGATGTTTGACAAAAAAACCCCACAAAACTCTAGTTACAGTATAATGCAATAATTTAAAAACCCATTCAGTGACCAGCCCTCTCCTGAGTCTAAATTACACACAACACAAACAGTGCTACAGAACACAGGACAGTACTACAACAAAACAACATATGCTTTAGATATACGCTCACAAGTCAATGACAAACTAGACTGAACTGTCCCCAAAGGGCTGTTTTGCTGACCGGAAGCTTCCCCTCCCCCGAGCACCACCACCCCGCTCCACCATTCTACCAGACAGAACTCCTTCAGACAAGAGGGCACCCAAGCCAGATCGGATATCCTTTTACAGACAGAACTCTGCAACCCCGAAAGGTACCTTTACCAGGTGACCTAAGTCCTTGACCCAGGATTTTAGCTTGAACCAGGAAGCTCAACAATTCAATCAGATGTCATAAATGACTAAAAGTGCCAGGAGCAGTGGGGCAGAATCCCCAAGTGAAATCACTTGGCAGCTGCTTGGGATTCTCTGAATCCAAACCCCCAGGGCCTCTCAGCCCAGGCAGCCAATGGAACTCCCTGTCACATACCCAGACTTACTGGACAGTCCCAAAGTCTGTCCCGGCATGGAGTCGCCAGAATGTGAAACCGGCATTTGAGGTGCCTGTCACTACCAAACCCAATAAGCCATGACAGCTATTGAATCTTTATGGGTGCTTTATTCAGGTGGCCGGCGATCTTAGAAGATGGTGGGTTTGAACACTAACAGACCATCTTGTCTTCTCTTTCCAGGACAGATTTTTTTATAGCAGGGAATAAACAAGGTGTGGTGAGGGCTTTGAGATTCAGAAGCTGCAACATTCCTGTCCTGGGAAGTTAGCTGTTCCCAAGGGAGGGTTGTGGTCTGCTCTCCCTGGAACACAAAGGCCTGATGCCTCCAGTTGGCCCCAGGCAGTAATCTTCAGCAGTGCCCCAGGAGGTCGGCTGTTTTCCCAGGAGCCAGGATGGGCCTTATCTGCAGTTTCTGAAACAAAAGCTTTAACATACACTTGACTTGCTAGGCTTACAATGCTTTAACTTAAACCAAAACTTACCAAGTCTTGAGTCCCCTGTCACAACCATATGCATGTTTGTCTTCCTCTCTTTCTCCCTCCCTTTCCCTCTCTCTGGAAATAAATCAATAGAATCTTTTTTTTTTTTTTTAAGTGTGTCATTTCTACCCTGTCTTATATTGCAACAGGAAAATTACTAAATAATGGCAGTGGGTTTGATGTTCCAATTTTGCTTTTTGAACTAAACCAGTGCCTAACATTTTAAAGCACTTAATCATGCCACATGGTACTTAGACTGGAGTTAACTAGTTATCTTTATCTGAAGAAATATTTTCCCATCTCTGTGACAAGCTGATGGTTACAGCTTGAGGCCAGGCACCCACACTGAATTCCTACCTACAAGGGGATTTCCTTCCATTGAAGGGCACAGCCTTCAATGATGTTTGCATTTCAAAGAGAAAGTTGCAAAGCTATTAAGGAAGACCTTTCTGGTTGAACTGCTGCCAAGAGGCCCAATTCACTTTCAAAAATTTACATACATCTGAATAGATCCAAGAAAGAATGTAAAAATGTCCTAAGTGAAATGCTCCAAGGGAAAAGAGGGGCACACTGTTTTATTAGACTACAAAAGAAACAGCAATTCCTCCTCCTCCCCTCTGTAGTCTCACAAAAAGTTTCTGGACAAACATGAAGAGTATCTTTAGGCAGGGCACCAGCCTAAAACTGCTCCATTTGTTTTCACAACACATCCTTGTTATTAATGTCCCTAATTTAATCTACCAGTGAGGTCTGATCTCATTGAAGATGCCAGCATATTTTTTTTTTTAATTTTATCAGTCAGTACAAGATTTTAAAGAACACAAACTATGTTAAAGCCAAACAAAACTGGGTATAACCTAGAAATTTTGTGGAGAAACCCTAATGAGGGAACACTTTCCCAGCAGAAAACAACCACAGGTTTGCAGTTATTTTAACTTTCACTACATACATTCATTTTATGGTTAAAATTTAAGATGAATAATTTCAAATTCAGCCAAGCAAGCATGGAAACATCATACATTGCTGGTAGAATCAAAGGATGGTATAAAGACAGAAATTTCTCAGTAAGGTTTGAACAAAGCTATGCATACAAGGACCCCATGATGCAGAAATTACACTATTAAGTATCACTGGTCCAAGTGAACTGAGAGCATATGTCTATGTGAGGCAGGAGATAGTGAGGAAGGAGGAAACTCTGAAGGTGCCCCAGGGCCAAGATACAGGACCTCTGTACAAGACAGGGACCTTGTAAGACCAGTTGTTCCCAATTTCTGGAAAAGCATTGAGTCATGGTGACTCACGAATGCACCTGCTGTGTAGCAGAAGATGCTACACAACTCCTGCTTCAATATAATAGCATTATAATAAATTAACATTGTGCGACCCCCTTCTCCAGTGGCCAGTCAAGGAAAATCATGGGAGAACACACGTGCAGTATCTTTAAAATACAACCACTGGTACTGGCACAATAAAAGCCCACCAAAACTAGCCAGGAAGGATCTACCCTATAAGAACAGAATCCCTCCAGCCCCTGAGGTCAACCTCTGCTTGGAGTTGGCCTGCCCCCATGTTCTGTGGAGTGTGCTATCCCTTAATCAATCTGCTCCTTCTTTATGCTATAAACTCTGCATGTTTTGTTCAACTGTTTGTCCTTGGTCACCAAGAACCTGGTTACCTGTGCACACTTGTGACATATGCATAGACTTGAGCTCCACTGTTCATTGCACTTTTATAAATAAAACCCTGAAACTCCAAACAACCCAAACATGGTTAAAGAGTTTGCATAAAATGTGGCAGATATATACAAACATTTATTGTATGGTTAGGTATACATGAAGTTCAAGCTCAGGCAAAACTAATCTCTCATGGCAGAAATTATGCCATTGTTGGGGAAAATTGACTGCAAAGGGGCAAAGGAAACTTTTAAGGGTTTTAGAAATGATGGAAATGTTCTACAACCTAATTGGGATGCTTGTTACTTACTCATAAGCATTTGTTAAAACTCACCCTTTTTTGTCAAGTTGCAGGCTTAATAAAATTCACCCTAATTTGTTAAATTGGAAACTTAAGATTTGTCTCTCACAGATTATACTTGACTTTTTGTTTTAAAAAGATTTTACTTTCTTATTTTTAGAGAGAGTGAAATGGAGGTGTTACAGTGCGCAGTCAAGAGGGGAGGCCCCAATAACACAGGAATGCTAGCAGGTGTAACGAATTGTGAGAGGAGTCAAAAATGGAGGTACAGAAGAAGGTTGGTGCAGGGATTTAAACCCAGACTCGGCAGCCGTGTGAGAGAGAACCATGCGGTTTTGCCAGAGCGGGGACCCCTGCAGCTTTGCCAAGAGAAGACCACGTGGCTGTGGCAGTACAGGGAGAACCACGTGCTTTGGTGAGAGTAGGGACACCCACAGCTTTGCTGGGAGAGAACCACAGGGTTTCACCAAGGTGGAGACCCCTGCAACTTTGGTAAGAGAGAACCACATGGCTTTTTGCTAGAGTGGGGACCCCTGCAGCTTTGGTGAAGAGAGAACCATGTGGTTTTGCCAGAGGGGAGACCCCCAAAGCTTTGATAGGAGAGAACCCCAGCGGCTTTAGTGAGAGTGAAGACCACGTGGCTTTGGGGTGCTCCCTTTGGCCACATGGCTTAAGAAGGAGGAGAGACTTTGCCTAGAAGAAAAAGAGTGAAAAGATTCTTGCCAGTGGGCCGTGAAAAGCTGCCACATGACTTTGGATTAACTAGAGATCCTGACAGCAACATAGCCTGATGGTGCTAGGAGCCTGAATCATGGACCTCTACTTTTTCTGAGATACAGTACCCCAGATTAAGGAAGAGGGAGTAAGAAAGACTCTGTGTGTGTGTGTGTGTGTGTGTGTGTGTGTGTGTGTGTGTCCTAAAGGGCTTTGATATTTTAATGAAGACATTAGGTCACTACTTTAAGTCTGTATAGCTTTAAATAAACATTTCCTTTCCTTTTCACAAATCTCTGGCATTGAGAGATGTCTTTCCTCTGGTGGCAGACAATGCAAACCTAGTGAGGGTTCCTTTCGGTAATAGTATATTGTACACCACCCCCCACCCCCTTGCCCCTGTTCTGTAACAGAGGGAGAAAGAGAGGTAGAGAAATATCCATGTATGAGAGAAACATTGATGGGTTGCCTCTCCCCCTCTCCCTACCTGGGACTCAGCAGGCAACACAGCCATGTGCCCTGACTTGGAATCAATCCCTGGACCTTTGGGTTCACAAGCTGGCACTCAATCCACTGAGCCACACCAGCCAGGGCTCATTTTTTTCCTTTAACTAAGCTAACATGTAATCGAGCATTCATTAACATAATTAGAGTCATCTCCAAAATTAAGCAAAGCATCAGAAACAGATCTATGCACATAAAAAAATAATAGAGTGAAATTTTATATGGGTGGGAAGCTTATTACCTGGTTCAGTGGTTAATGAATATCTATTTGAGTAAATCAGTGATGGATATCTACTGGAAGACTCCTAGTCTTCCACTAAGATATTTTCTAGATGGAGCAATTACTTTCACATTAGTAATAGTTAGAACTAAAGGACGAATAGTTCTTTACCACTGCCAACCTCTGTTTTAAGCACACTTTGCACATTTACTCATTCAACCTTTGTAAACCTGAAATTTTACAACACCCCTGTTACTTCACAATACCCCGGTGAGGTAGGTTTTGTTATTGGTGTCATTTCTTGTTGTTGTTACTATAAAGGGAAAGAGAGAACACTCAACCATTCAGCCAACCATTCAGACCATTTGAAATTATTTTCAGCCAAAAAGTGCTAACAATAATGTTTTGTATTTTCATTTATTTGGGATTTAAGAAAAGGAAATTCACTTATCATGATGAAGGTCAGAGCAGAAGTTATTTCTGGGCATGTTTAAGGGTGGGTTTTTAAACCATGTTTGGTGTTAGATGGGTATGAGGTTTATTGGGATGATCATTTAGTAAGCTCTATAATGTCTAGTCCCTGGAGTACACACCTAAAACTAATATAATATTGTAAGACAACTGAAATTGAAAAATAAAAAAGTCAAAGAGAAAATAAAACTGTAAATGCAATGCACAGGTTGGGAGACAATGGCTCATATATCGGATAAAAATCTACCACACAGGCTATCTAAGCAGCTTTTATAACAACACAACAATAAAGAGAAGCCAATTTAAAAATAAGAAAGGACTGCAATAAACATTTCTCCAAGGGAGATAAACAAATGGCCAACAAGCACATGAAAGGGTGCTCAACATTATTTTGTTAGTTGTTCTTTTTAAAAATGCAAATGAAAACCACAATGAGATACCACTTTACTCCCTGGGAGGACAATAATTAAAAGGGGGGCTCTATGTGGTTAAAAAGGTGGGGGAGGGAAATAACAAGTGTTCACAGAATATGGAGACATTGGAACACTCATACATTGCTGGTGGGAATATAAAGATGCAGCCACTGTGGAAAACCATTTGGCAGTTCCTCCAAAAGGCATAGAATTACCCAGGAATTCCACTCCGAGGCACATACCTAAAAGAACTCAAACAAAAACCCGTGCATGAATGTTCATAACAGCCAGCATTATTCATAACAGCCAGAAGGTGGAAACAACCTAAATGTCCACCACCACCTGTTGACTGGATAAACAAATGGGATATACCCATGCTTAGGGATATTATGCAGCTATAAAAAGGAAGGACATACTGAGACATGCTATAACATAGATGAATCTCAAAAAACATGCCTAGTAAAAGAAGCCAGACACAAAAGGTCAACTGTAGGATGGCAATTGATGTGAAAATGTCTGGAACAGAAAGTGAGTTGTCAAGGATGGGCTGTGAATGCTAATAAGGTGGTAGGTTTTGTAATTTAAAAAAAAGTGATCAAAATGTTCTAGGATTAGATAGTGGTGATAGTTGCATGACCTTGTGAATATACAAAACGCTCTGAATTTTACAGTTTAAAATGGTGGCTTTTATGGTATGTGAATTATACATAGCTTGTAAAAAGAGGGTATTTATTAAAAAATGAGAGGTTTTAAATAGAAATACAAATATATAATATACAAAATAGATATAAAATATTTTAAATGCCTTGCAGTTTAGGCACTTGTTTAAAAGGTTATTGAAATAGATATTTTCACTTACATTTATATTTCTCATTTATTTGGCATAAATCTCAGATTAACCGGAATTGTCTTAGAACAAATTTGTCTGCTAAATTAACTCCTTTCTAACTGTAAACTTGCTTTCAAAATCATGCCATTTAGTTCAAAATATACACTATTTCAGTGTTTGTGGTTCATTATTTTGGAAATATGCATTGGAAAGTTGATTTTGGTATGTACTATATATTTTGACCATAGATCTATTTTTATTCTATAAAGAGATGCTCTTCTTTGCAAACTACTAGCTTCGTTGTTTAGCCTATATGCAAATTTTATTGCATTGCCTTTCATTTGAATTTATTATTAACTCTCATCAGATTACCCGGATTTTGTCTTTCACTATTATCCCTCCATTTCCAAAATTAAATCATTGATATTCTTAACATTCCATCTGTATTTTTCTTTCCATAAATTTGAAAGTCAGGCGGCAATGGAAACAAGTGCAGTGACATTGCTGAAAGTAATTTTTCAGAGCAAGAGGCAAAAGCATGAGCCTCACACAGATATTAAAAAAAATTTTTGAGCACAAGGCATATAGATATTTTTGGTTCAAAGTGGCATGAAAGCCACGGAGATTTGTGTGTTTTGGAGTCCACGGATTGAAATGTAAATGCCAGTTAAACTGTACCTCACCTCCCCCAACCTCATGGGGAGGAAAGGTAATAAAAAGCTAGCAAAGAAGATAGAATTTACTTATCTATTTGTAAATAATCTGCAGTTTACAAAAACAAAAAACGCACAAAGTAGATGAGGGGCCAATCAAGAGACCTTGTAGTGTAGAAGAGACGGCTTTAGAAACTAGGGGATTTTCTACTGAATTGCAGCATTTTCTCCCTTGTGGCACAATTTTGCGCCTGCTTCTCACCACTTTGTGAGTTACAGTATTTAAAATAGAGCGGGAGTGTCATTAACCTACGCTGGCAGTTACCATAATATCGATATATACCTATAGATATTTAGTGGTTAATCAGTAGAACAACTAAAATTAGGTATAAAATTCTTCCATTAATAGAAAAACAGATGACCTTGGAAGTCAATCTGTTTCGGTGGTGTTAAGATACTTTCTTATCAAGTTAGTACGTTCAAGCGTCTATACACGCACGTTACATTACTTCAGATGCCCTAGTTCTTTATATGTTAAACATGTTTGCGCGCCCTATTTTAAAACTAAGTTTCAGGTACAATTGTAGTCAACTTGAGATGCATGGGAGCTTTATCACTGAGAGAGCGGAGATCGCTAACAAATATAAACGTGAGCGGTGCCCGGCCCTAAGATACTGTAAAAAACAGAACCTCTGCCTAGCCAGTTACCCGATTGTCACGCAGGCTTGTAGAGTTGCTGCCCTGCTCCTGTCGCAAACCCACTGCCTCTGTTCACGGGTTGTGGGGGGCTTAGCTGCTCCTGCGTTCGTGAGTGTGTAGCCTCAGTAGAAATGTCCGTGTACGTGCTGGGGTACAACCTCCCGTGCATTTGCATCCGGCTGCAGCGTGCTGAAGAGGAATCTGCGGGAAGCGAGTTGTCACTTCTCTGCGGCACCTTAGCCTTCCGACGAGGTCTGTATTTATAGTCCGGGTATTTCTCTCGATGTTCCTCACGTAGTCTCTGAGCTCTGTCGAAGAATGGCCATTTTTCGGCTTCCGTAAGCATTTTCCATTGGCATCCTAGTCGCTTGCTGATCTCTGAGTTTTGCATCTGGGGATTTTCTCGAGCCATCTTGCGCCTTTGGTCTCGAGACCAAAGCATGAATGCATTCATGGGTCGTTTGATACGGTCCTGAGAGTTGTCCCTACCACTTTCTCCTGTTTCACGCCAATAATTTGAGCTAGGATTGCCCATCCAAAGTAAGGAAGTGCTTTTCCCAAACGCCTGGATAGGTGTTTCCTGTGCCGCCGGACTGTAGTCATCACCGCTGTTTATTACTCTGAACATAGCGTATGACAGTTTACACCATTAATGGACAGGTAGCAACATCAGAAGGTGTAACTGTTCTGAAAATTTTCGTACCGCTTAAACCTTATTTACAGCAGAAACTCCATTACTCTAACTTTCGTGATAAAACGTTTGTTTCCTCCTCCCACAACAACTCCCTTAAAGCACCCCACGGCTCTCTGCCAAAGCGGCGGAATCCACTTACACCCCAACAGAACTTCCTAATCATAGCAGCATACTGCGTGTGCACTCCGCACTGAACGCGCCACGCAGAAGGCTCTAAATCCTGAAGGCAGACTTGGAAATTATAGTAAAGTAGTGTCCTGATGTAATAAAATCGCAGGGAAACGCCCCCGCCGCTCCCCTCCCCACCCCACCCCGCGCTGCTCGCAAAATGGGAGTAACAACCACTGACTGCGCAGAACACAACATATTGAAAGTAGAACTAAAGTCTCTAATCCCAAATTTTCTAAGAACATAAATGTGAAATGATGCCTTCATGAGAAGCAAACAGCCTCCATAACAAAACGAAATTTAGGCAATGAATGCTATGATGAATTAATGTTAGAAACTCCACACAAATGTTACTTGATTCAGTCCAAATGCAAGTATGAGTCTTACATTTCACATACTCATCATGTAACACATTATTCAACATCCAAATAAAATTAGGACATGTTCTTACTTGACCCAATTTAAGAGGAGTATCTTAATGCAGCATTAACTATTTAAATTATACTCGTGCACGAAAGCAAATTTTGTGAAGCTGGAGATTGTTCACTATATGACTAAAGAAGATGCCACTTCAAAACTGATTTTATTTATTTAATTTTTTTCTTATTATTCAAGTATGGATGTCTCCATTGTCCCCACACCACTCACCCCAGCCCCCACACATCCAAGATTCCCACCATCGATCTTACCCACCTTTGGCTCTGTCCATGTGCCCTTTATACATGTTCCTTGATGATGGATTGCCCCTACCACATTATCCCCTCCTGCCTCCCCTCTGGCCACTGTAAGTTTGTTCTATATTTCAGTGTCTCTGGTTATATTGAGCTTGTTTGATTTGTTGATTAGACTCCACTTACAGGTGAAACCATATGGTATTTGTCTCACACCACCTTGATTCTTTCATTTTGCATGATGCTCTCCAGTTCCATCCAGGCTGTTGTGAAGGTTAGGAGCTCCTTCTTTCTCTCCACTGCATAGTATTCCACTGTACAAATATGCCATAGTTTTTTGGCCCACTCATTTACTCATGGGCAATTGGATGTTTCCAGCACTTGGCTATTGTAAACTGTGCTGCTATGAACATGGGTGCACGGGTTCTATTAAATTGGTGTTTCAGGGTTCTTAGGGTATAGTCCCAGCATTGGAATTGCTGGGTCCAAGGGCAATTCCATTTTTACTTTTCTGAGGACATTCCATGCTGTTTTCCACAGTGGCGGCACCAGTCTGCAGTCCCACCAACAGTGCACTAGGGTCCCTTTTCTCCACAACCTCTCCAGCACTTGTTGTTTGTTGCTTTGTTCATGATGGCCATTGTCACCGATGTGACATGGTATCTCACTGCAGTTCCAGTTTGGATCTCTCTGACAGCTAGCAATACTGAGCTTCTTTTCATTCGGCTCTGCCACTCTCTATGCCCTCCTTGGAGACATGTCTGTTCAGGCCCTTCACTCACTTTTTAACTGGGTTGTTTGTCTTCCTGGAGTGGAGTCATGTGGGTTCTTTACATATTTTGGAGATCAACCCCTTGTCCGAGGTATCAGATGCAAATATATCTCCCCTTTTTCATGTTGCCAATGTTTTCTTTAGCTGTGCAGAAGCTTTTTATTTTGATGAAGTCCTGTTGGTTTATTCTTTCCTTTATGTCCCCTTGCTCTAGGGGACACACTGCTCAAAGTATTGCAGTGTGGAATGTCTGAGATTTCCTGACAATATTCTCCTCCAGGACTTTTATGGTGTCATGACTTATATTTGACTCTTTTATCCACCTTGAGTTTATTTTTTGTGTATGGTGTCAGTTGGTGGTCGAGTTTCATTTTTTCACATGTAGCTGTTCGGATCTCCCAACACCGTTTGTGAAAGAGGCTATTTTTACTTCATTTTAGGCTTCTGCCCCTTGGTCGAATATTCATCGAGCATAGAGACTTGGGTTTATTTCTGGGCTCTCTATTCTATTCCATTGATCTATGAGTCTGTGCTTATGGCCTGATTACTGTGGCCTTGTAATATTGGTTGGTATCAGGTATTGTGATCCCTCCTACTTTGTTCTTCTTCTTCAAAATTGGTGAGGCTGTTTGGGGTCATTTATGGTTCCATGTAAATTTTTGAAATGTTTCTTGTATATCTGTGAAATATGTCACAGGGACATGTATTTTAGTAGGGATTGCATTGAATCTATAAATGGTTTTGGGTTGCATGGACATTTTGATGATGTGAATTCTTCCAATCCATGAGAATGGTACATGCTTCCATTTGTTTGGGTCTTCCTCCATTTCTTTCCTCAGGGTTGTGTACTTTTCTAAGTACAGGTCTTTTACATCCTTGGTGACATTTATTCCTAGGTACTTTGTTTTTCTTGTTGCTATATCAAATGGGATGCCGCCCCCGACCATTTCTCTGAGACAACAATGCCCTTAATTTCTGAATATTGACTTTGTGTTCTGCTGTTTTGCAAAATTCGCTTCTTAGTTTGAGTAGATTTTTGGTGGAGTCTATAGGATTTTCCATGTACACCATCATGTCATGTGCAGACAATGACAGTTTTGCTCCCTCCTTTCCAATTTGGATGCCATTTATTTCTCTTTCTTGTCTGAAAGCTATGGCTGGGATTTCCAATGTTATGTTGAATAGAAGTACTGAAAGCTGACAACTTTGTTTTGCTCCTGATCTTCGTGGGAAGCTTTTAGTATTTGCCCATTGGGTAGGAGCTTGGCTGTAGGGTTCTCATACGTGGCTTTTATTAGGTTGAGGTATGCTCACTCTACTCCCACTTTGCTGAGTGTTTTTTTTTTTTTATCATAAACATGCTGCTGTAACTTATAAAATGCTTTTTCCACATCTATTGATATGATCATGTGACCTTTGCCCTTCCTCTTGTTTATGTGATGTGCTACATTTACGGATTTGAAAATATTGAACCATCCTTGCATCCCTCGGTTGAATCCCACTTGATCATGGTGTATGACATTTTTAATGTATTGCTGGATGCGGTTTGCCAATATTCTTTTGAGGATTTTTAGTGTCTATGTTCATCAGCGATATTGGCATATAGTGCTCCTTCTTTGTTTTGTCTTTATCTGGATTGGGGATTAGGCAGATGCTGGCCTCAGAAAAAGAGTTTGGGAGTCTTCCATCTTCTTGGATATTTTGGAATAGTCTGTGAAGGATAGATGTTTGCTCTTCTTTACATATTTTGTAAAATTCTTCTGTGAAACCATCCAGTCCAGGGCTTTTGTGTGCTGGGAGATTTTTGACTACCGCTTCAATTTCACAGCTGTTATTGGTCTGATCAGGCTTTCTGCTTCTTCTTGATTCAGCTTTGGAAGATTGTATTTTTCTAGAAATGTGTCCATTTCACCCAGGCTTTCAAGGTTATAATTCTTCATAGTAATTTCTTACCATCCTTTGTGTTTCTGTGGTATCAGGTGTAATCTCCCCTCTTTCATTTCTGATTTTGCTCATTTGTGGCATCTCTCTTATTTTTCTGGTTGAGTCTGCCTTAATGGCTAGTTGATTTTGTTTATCTTTTCCAGGATGCAGCTCCTGGATTCATTGATCCCTAGAATTGTTCTTTTAGTCTCTATGCTGCTTAATTCTTCTCTGGTCTTGGTTATTTCTTTCCTTCTTCTTGCTCCGGACTGTTTGTTGTTGTTCCTCCAGGCCTTGTGGATGTAGGGTTAGGTTGTTTTTGAGACATTTCTGCTTTTTTTTTTTTTTTTTCAGGTAGGCCCACATCGCTATGAACTTCCCTCTCAGGACTGCCTTTGCTGTGTCCCATTTGGTTTTCAGTGTTGTGTGTTCATTTTCATTTGTTTCCAGACACTTTTGACTTCTTCTTTGATCTCGTTACTCACCCTTTCATTGTTTAATACCATGCTGGTCCATCTGAACAAATTTGCATGTGTTTGAATATTTTCCTTTGAGGTTGGTTTCTAGTTTCAGTCCCTTGTGGTCAGAGAAAATGCTTGATATGATTTCAATATTCTTGAATTTGGTGAGGCTTGTTTTGTGTCCTATCTGCGGTCTATGTTTGAAAATGTTCCTTGTGTGTTTGAAAAGAATGTGTATTTTTGCTTCTTTGGGATGAAAGGTTCTATATATCCCAGTTAAGTCCATTTGATCTAGGACACTGTTAAATGTCACAATATCCTTGTTGATATTTTGCTTGGAAGATCTATCCGTTGTTGACAGTGGGATGTTAAAATCCCCTAGTATAAGTGTGTTGCTGTCTCCATCTCTCTTGAAGTCCTTCAAGATTTTCTTTGTGTATTTGGGTGCTCCTATGTTTTGGTGCATATACCTTCACAATGTTTATGTCTTTTTGGTGGATTCTACCCTTGAGTATTAGTCTATTCTGACTGATATAAATATTGCTCACCCGGCTTTTTTTCATGTCCATTTGCTTTGACCATTTTTTTTCCCCAACCCTTCCCTCTCAGTCTGTGTAGGTCTTTGTTCTGTGGTGGGTTTCTTGTAGGCAGCACATGTGTGGGTCATGTTTTCTTTTTCATTCGGCTACACTATGTCTTCCTGGTTGGAGCATTTAATCCACTTACATTTAAGGCAAGGTTACTATTGATAGGTACTTATCCACTGCTGTCTTATCACCTTTGTACCTGTGTTCCCCTCTCCACCCCTGCCCCTTTCTCTTTCTCTCTGTCTTGCTCTTTTTCTTCTTCTTCGGAGAACAGTCCCGTCTGCATTTGTCACAGTCTCGTTTGGTGGATGTGTACTCCTTCTACCTTCTTTTGTCTGAGAAACTCCTTATTTTGCCTCCCATTTTAAATGACAGCCTTGCTGGGTTAAGTATTCTTGGTTTCAGGCCTTTGCTTTTCACTCCTTGGAATATTCCTTGCCATTCCCTTTGGGCTTATAGCCTTATCAGGGCTCCCTTTCATGTTACTTCCTGCTTCTCCCTTGCTTCCTTTAAGATGCTCTCTTTGTCTTGGAATTTTGCCTTTTAGTTATGGCATGTCTTGGAGTGGTCCTTTTTGGGTTCCTCTTGATTGGGACCCTCTGTGCTGCCTGCATTTGTGTGACTTTTTCTCTTATCAAATTAGGGAAGATTTTCACCATTACTTTTCCAAACAGGTTTTCTATCCCTTGCTCCTCTCCTTCTCCTTCTGGTATCCCCATCATATGGATATTATTCCATCTCACATTGTCCTGCAGCTCCCTTAAGCCCTCTTGTTTCCTTCTCAGTCTCTTTTCCTTTTCTTGCCCTTCCTGGGAATTTGTTTTCCTTCCTGTCCCCAGCTTGCTGATTTGATTCTCTGCTTCATCTAGCCTGCTTTTGATTCCTTCTACTGTGTTCTTCAATTCAGAAATTGTATTGTTCATTTCCGTTTGGCTCTTGTTGATAGTTTCTATGTCCTTTTTCATGCTCACATAGATTGAAGTAAGTTTCCCATAGTTTCCCTGCAGTGTTTTTGTTTGTTTGTTTGCTTGTTTTTCATTCTCACTGAGCTCATTGAGCTTCCTTGTAACCAGTGTTTTTGAACTCAGTATCTGGTACTTGACTTGCCTCTGTTTCATTTAGCACTCTTTCTAAGGATTCCTCCTTTCCTTTTGACTGGGGGGTTGCTTCTTTCTCTTCCCATTGTTTGTGAGACCCTTCTTGTGTGCTTCTGCTTCTCAAGTTGATCTGTTTTGACTCCCTGAGTTTGTGGTATAAACTTCTATGGTAGGAGACCTGTGAGATTCAGTGGTGCAATCCCTTGATCTCCCGAGCTCGATGCTCCAGGGATGCCCTTTATGCTATCAAAACTGAATTTACAAGGCAAAAAGTGTTGCCTACTGCAACATGGCTGAACCTTGAAAACATCATGTTGGGTGAATTTCTATTCCATTTATATACAACATCCAGATGAGGCCAAAACATATGGACAGCAACCAGAATAGTGGTGGCCAAGGACCGGGTTACAGGAAGAAGGCAAGAGAAGTGACTTGCTAACAGGTATGGTGTTTCCATCTGGGGTAGTGGCATGTCCTGGAACTAGATACAGGTGATTGTTGCACAACCTTCTGACTGTACTTAAGGCTACTGAGTTGAACATTTTAAATGGTTAAAACAAATAAAATTAATTTTAGGATATAGACATGTATATATGCATATGTACATAATATGAGTATATTAGAAGAAACAGGAGGTGGGTGGTAGGGTAGGAGTCCTTTGGAGGGAGGGCAGTCAATAAAATTTAAGAAATTATAAAAAAAAAAAGATTTGTTTTTGAACTTTCAGCTCTTGGAAAAATGATTGGCCTAGGGCAGGTTCTTGAAATATTTCTCCAGTGCTGTAATTAACAAAAGGGTAAAAAATAGCACCACCTTTGGAGAAGGAAAGATACCTGCTTGAGTGAATTGAGTATTATGATCAAGTCACATTTAGAGTACCAACGTTTCATGCAAAGCTAGAGAAGATAGGGAGAGGTAGGCATGCTATACCTCTGTAATATGATATCAATAAACTTACTAATGTTTCCTTGAGTGATTTGTGATGTCTTAACTCACTTTACTCTCAGAACCAGGGCTGATTCTTAGTCTCTACATGAGTTTTAAAACTTCTCATGACATTGATCTTTTATACCAGAAAGTAAAAATATGCTTCTTCTCCTCACCTTACCCCTGAGGGTAGGGGTAGCTCCTGGGTAGCTGGTAAACAATTCCCAGTTCCTCAAATTTAATACATAATAGGTTAAGGCTCTGAATAGCATGGCTCAGTGGATTGAGTGCTGGCCCAAGAATACAAAGATCACCAGTTTGATTTCCAGTCAGGGCACATGCCTGGGTGACAGGCCAGGTCCCCAACTGGGCACATGTGAGAGGCAACTGATTGATGTTATCTCTCACACATTGATGTTTCTCTCCCTCTCTTCCTCCCCCCAGCCCTTGACCTCTATCTAAAAATAAATAAATAAATAAATATTTAAAAATATAGTAGGTTAAGATGCCGCTGTGTTTGTATGACTACACTTTCTTAAAAAAAAATATTCTGATTGTCTCAATAGTTCTTGATTTTATTTTCTAAAATCAAACACACTCACAAGCAATTTAAGTGGTAGGAAGTGATATGGCCCTGTAAAGCTTAAATCTACCTGGTTTAGCCAAAAACCAAGGTCAACAAGCTAACAAACTTGTTTTAATTTCTGGTAAATTTACTGCAGGAAGCTAGAAAATGCTAAAAACACATTATATTTGAGTAAGTACACTAGACTCACTCTGGTTCCTTTCAATCAGAAGTAAAGTGAATGAGACCCGAGATAATAATTTCAAATATTCCAGTGAAATCAATCGCATTTGGGCACACCTACATGCTTTATTCCATTGGCTAATTGCCCCCTATTAGGGCTAATTTAATTTTTATAGTATATACAAGTACAACCCCAACACTATTACAAAATAAAAACCCAGAAAATTTTCATTAACAATTATATATTTTTTCTTTTCCAAAAGTTAAATCAAACCAGTGAGTACCACTTCAATTTAACCGGATGGATGCAATAAAAGGTGCATGGCTATTATTCCATTGTTCCCTCTCTAACTTTATCAAAGCACTAAAATCTTACAACTAATATTATTATTAATTTTAATCTGTGGGGAGAAACAAACTTTTCTTTATCTGAAAGAATTTTCTTTCTTCCTTCCTTCCTTCCTTCCTTCCTTCCTTCCTTCTTTCTTTCTTTCTTTCTTTCTTTCTTTTTCTTCTTCCTTCTTCCTACTTTTTTTTTTTTTGTAGGTGGGATAGACTAATGATCAACTAGACATGCGTAAAAATGGGAACTTCCAAATACTTGACTGATTCACAGACCCTAAGTGTTACAGGGTGCAGCCAAGAGGGGGGACCCCAAATAGGCATTTGAAATGGGGTCCAGAACTCAAGGTGTCCAGGAAATTTTAAGATGTCTTCACCCCTTCCCCCACAGGGGTGAGTTGGGGGAAGGGGCACACAGAGCAAGAACATGCAGGGCAGCTTTGCAGCTAATCCATGGCATGGTCATTTAACATACCTATAGCTTTTGGCTGGTCACTTAGATATGCTAAATAGCTATAGCCATGCTCTAAGCCAGGGGGATGGAAAGGGACCTCCCCACAAGATGCGACTGGGGGCAGGTCCCCCACGTTCCAACACCTGCGTGGGAGCTCAGAGAAGATTGGCTCCATGACTTGGGGTCACACCTGCCCAGACCCACGATGGCGACCAGAAAAGCTGGAGAAGACAGTAGATTGAGGGCAAGTGTGCCCAAGTGTAGGGGGAGTCAGAAATGGGGCTTCAGAGGAAGATTGGCATGGGGATTTAAACCCAGACACAGCAGCCATTGAGGAGAGAGCCACGCGGCTTTGGCCGAGTGGGGACTTCCCCTTCCCACAGCTTTGTAGGGAGAAGCACACGGTTTTGGCCGAGTGGGGACTCCCGTGGCCCTGGGAGAGAGGACCACGTGCCTTTGCCAGAGTGGGGGCCCCCACAGCTTTAGCAGAGGGAACCACCACCTGGTTTTAGCAGAGATCCTGGCGACTCAGCTGAGGGTGCCCGAAACCCAGGGAGGTCTCCTAGTCGAGATGGAGTACTAACTGGGAATAACCAGAGGACTGCCTGAGCCATGGACTTCTATTTCCTTTCCTGAGATATGGTACTCTGGACTGGGTAAAGGGGGAAGGAAGGAAGGCCTATGTCTGTTTGTGGGCTTTTTAAGGAACTTTGGGATTTTGGTGAAGACATTAGGCCACTACTTTAAGTCTGTATAGCATTAAATAAACATGTCCTTTCCTTTTCACAAATCTCTGGCATTGAGAGACGTCTTTCCTCTAGTGGCAGACATGACAGACCTAGGGGCTTTTTTTCAATAATAGTATATCGTCCCAGGCCCCCCACCCCCTTGTTTGTTCTGTAACATAAGTTCATGAGAGGTTAATAGAAAGAGGAGGTTGGGGTTTACAAGACATCCTGAGTCAGAGGTGAGGTATAAGAAAAACAGACATTAAGTTAAATAGAATTTCACTTATCCCTAAAATAGGTCAAAAGATGTTATGTCTGAAAATTTCCTATGGACAAGGCCCCTAATTCAAATTCCTCTAGGTAGTTAGAAGTCAAGAGATTTTACACACACACACACACACACACACATATTCATCCCACTTATTTAACTTCTGGTGCAGGCTAAGTTATGAGCTCATCTACTCAAGTCTTCTAAGGAGTTATGATGCCATTGTACCTGGTCTTTTGCCCTTCCTCATTTTCAAAATCTTGTCTCTCTCCATGTCCAAACAAGT